>NC_049216.1:35915926-35955926 GCF_013347855.1 Anguilla anguilla | reverse complement strand
CACTTACATTACATTTACTTTGCCCTTACATCCATTTATACCACTGGACATAAACTGAAGTGATGCAGGTTAAGTACCTTGCTCAAGGCTAAAATGCCAGTGTCCTCCCTGGGGATCGAACCTGTCCCTTACCCATTATACTACTGCTGCCACTTAAGGGTGGAGTATAATCATTTTGAGTGGCGAAGACGGTAACCCCCCATCACCACATCCCTGTGCTGATGTGTAGACTGCATTTCCCCTTTGGTTTCCATCGCTCTCAGTTGATTGACCGGTGATTTCGCTGAAGCTTTTAAGCTTAATTTGATTGAAAAGCACAGGGAAAGAGAAAAATTACCCATGAGCTGGCTCTTAAATAAAAAGTAAATGGCATTCACACACAACAAGCAGAGAGCACGTTATAAGTATTACTGGAGAGAAGAAAAAAAACCAGCTTCATCTTTAACTGCGGTGATCTCATTCTCCACCACGTTTGCAGCATGATTCCTGCGATCGCTCATTGCATGCAATGATGAGTTGAGTTTGAATCGATCCGTCCCAGTTTTATTTCTAAAATACACGGAGGGAAAAAAAACCTAAGTTTGCTTTTGAATTTCGCCCGCTGGGGGAGGGGAGGGGTGTTAGTTGTGTAACCCTTTTGGTTGCATAAGTATTTGCTGACGTAGCTTATAGGTTCTTGAATACATACTCACCCCCACCCCCCACCCGCCACCCCCATTACGCTCGGTGAAATGATCAGGTGGTTACAGTGTCTATGAAAGCATGGAAAACGCAGCTTTTTAAAATGGGAAAATCAATAAAATCCGAGGGCTTCCTTTCTATCTTTGCCAGGGCTGTTCTGGTCCCTCTAATGACCCACATCAAAGGAGAACCGATTGATCTTTCACAAAGACAAGAATTTCATTGGGAGTCTACGGTGCCCGTTCCAACGAATATGGATGCCCAATATCATCCTTTGAAGGCCCTTTCGCTTTCTCCACTCTGATTGGCCGCTCTGGTCAAAAGAATAAAAGCGCTGATTTTCGATGCGCTCTGATGCCGCGCGTGATTGGGCGTTGGAGGACAGCGAGAAGCACTGTGGGCTCAGAGTCGCACACTCCAGGGCCAAAAGTGTGTGGACACCTGACCTCCAACATCTCATCCAGAATTATGGGCATTAGTATGGAGTTGGTCCACCCTTTGCTGCTGTAACAACCTCCACTCTTCTGGGAAGGCTTTATACTAGATGTTGGAGCATAGCTGCAGGGATTTACTTCCATTCAGCCTGAAGAGCATTAGTGAGGTCGAGCACTGATTGGGCGATTAGACCCGGCTCGCAGTTGGCTTTCCAATGGATCCCAAAGGTGTTGGATGGGGTTGAGGTCAGGACTCTGTGCCTGCCAGTCAAGTTCTTCCACACCGATCTTAGACAAAACCACTTCTATACAGACTTCACTGTGTGCCCGGGGGCATTGTCATGCTGAAACAGGAAAGGGCCTTCCCCAAACTGTAGGGGAAGCACAGAATTGTCTAGAATGTGATTGCATTCTGTAGCATTAAGAGTTGCATTCCCTGGAACTAAGGGGCCTAGCCCAAACCATGAAAAACAGCGCAGACCAAGAGCTGTCCAGGTCATATTGTGTATGTGCCTGTGTGAGCAGTCTAACTCAGATTAACTCTGCGACAGCAGGGCGATGGCTCTCTGTGGGTATTCAGCACAGGCGACTCAAACTGTTCAATGAAAATGGGACGAGCAACAGGAGAAAAGAAGGAACTAATGAACAATTAATGAAGTACATTTCATTTTCACGGGAAGATTGTGCGGTGTGGAATTAACCAGTGCTGTTTGGGGTCCAAGGGAGCACCTGGAGAACAGACAGCATGGCTCTTCCAAAGAGGATCTTGGGTTTTTGAGATGCAATTGTCTTTTAAAACTTTAAATTTGGATTTAAACTAAAAACTCGTTTTAATTTACAGCTAAATAAAAGGCTGAGATTAGCCTCATGCTTGTTTCTAATTTCCCAATGTATTTGATTTGATGAATTTAATTCTATGTCTTCATTTATATAATTACCCCTTATTGGTCCTCATAATATCTCTGCTTTAAAAGGCATAAACATTCTACTTTAAAATAATCGGTTTATTTTCCATATTGCAAAACATTATTTTCATGAGCATTTTACTTCGTGGCAGCGATCACCTGGAAGCGCTCAAGCCAGAGTCCTTAGCCGTGACTCAGCCATTTTAGGCCACACGTGTAATCAGCCAATCCATCCCTGTCCCCTCCATGTCTGATTTAGAAAAGACTGCATCTGTCTTGTAAGCTCTTTCTCTCTCTCTCTCTCCCTCTCTCCCTCTGACCCTTTTTCTCTCTCTCTCTCTCTCTCTCTCTCCCTCCCTCACTATACAGGATTACATATGTGTGTGTGTGTGTGTGGACGCGTGCGTACGTGTGTGTGAGAGTGTGCTTTTGTGTGTGCGTGCGTTTATGTGTGTATGTCTGTGTGAGCATGTGTGTTTGTGTGTGCGCATATGTGCGTGTAAATGTTTTTTTTCTTTTTCCTTTCATATCATAAAAATCCTGCTGTAATGAATCGTTTGTGTATTATTGAGCAGCCTGGCCTGTTTCTCTGGTCTCTGTCTGTGCTGGTTAATGCATCCGTGCTCATCTTAGCGTCCATGTTAGCCTCAGAGTCCCTCAAAGATTTGTGCCGTGATAAGATGCAAAGTGGCATGTTTTCTTTCCTTTTAGTGAACTGCAGTCATTTGCAGTGAGCCCAGCCATATTGCTAATTAAAATGCAATGAATCATGTCAGTGGCACTGTTGGGGGCATTTCCACTGAATGTGCACCTTCTCACAGAGACTGAACTTGGATTGTGGCTCTCCATCTTTCAGCTACAAACGCTCTCCTGGCACTTTTCACTCCATGACAACCCATAAAAAGGTCTTGGCGAAGATGATGACGACCACAGAGCTACAAAAAGCCATGGTTATGTTTTCCATTACCAACAGGAGAGTGCTGTCCCACCCGCTCAGTTCAGACTTGTGCTCGTTGGTGACGTTACACAAATGGGCTGGAATCGTCTGTTTCTCTGCTGTGGCAGATGGCCATCTTTAACAAGCTCCAATTGACCGGTCTCCACCTGTCAATCACCTTGCTGCCTGCGGTCGACTGTGGTTTCAGAGTAACGGGTCTGTAGAGAGGGTACGGCCAGTCGCCAAAGACGGTGCAGGCGATGCTGATGGTGTTGCCATAACAACGCATTTAAGGAAAGATGGCTGCTTTCCCCCCCCCCTGCATTCTCATCCTGAGCCCAAAGTGAATATGTTTGATATTTTGCACCCCTTCATAAACCAGACTGAAGATGAGATTAGGACTCACCAGACTTTAGATTATTCAGGTCGGTCCAGATGAATAAACCAAACAAACAAAAAAAATATATTAAGAGCTGCAGACTGCAGTGAGTTGGAATTTCAGTGGTTTTTTGAGTGCTTTTTGAATGGCAAATCCTTGGATAACAAGTACAGTGAGAGATTAGAATGGATCAAAGTGAAGATTAAATGGAGGGATGGCAAACACTATCGATTCACCTGATTAACAAGAAACCTGCTCAACTGGCATGAGTCGAGCCATTTGAGCTGTGTGCAGTAGGTAGTGCAGTATGTGTGTGTGTGTGTGTGTATATATATATATACAGCCTGTGGAACGCCCGCCTGAGTGTGATGTTGAATTAAGCGGACACAAAAGGGGCACAAAAAGGACAGAAACCGGAGGCGACGGGCGCTAATGAAGAGAGCTCTGCGGGAAGTCAGAGTAGTGTCTCCCTCCCTCTCTCTCTCTCCCTCCCTCCCTCTCCCTCCCTCCCTCCCTCCCTCTCTCTCTCTCTCTCTCTCCCTCTCTCTCTCTCTCCCTCTCTCTCTCTCTCTCCCTCCCTCTCTCTCTCTCTCTCTCTCTATCTCTCTCTCTCCCTCCCTCTCTCTCTCTCTCTCCCTCCCTCTCTCTCTCTCTCTCTCTCTCTCTCTCTCTCTCTCCCTCTCTCTCTCTCTCTCTCCCTCCCTCTCTCTCTCTCTCTCTCTCTCTCTCTCTCTCTCTCTCCCTCCCTCTCTCTCTCTCTCCCTCCCTCTCTCTCTCTCTCTCTCTCTCTCTCTCTCTCTCTCTCTCTCCCCTCCCTCTCTCTCTCTCTCCCTCCCTCTCTCTCTCTCTCTCTCTCTCTCTCCCTCTCTCTCTCTCTCTCTCTCTCTCTCTCTCCCTCCCTCTCTCTCTCTCTCTCTCTCTCTCTCTCTCTCTCTCTCTCTCTCTCGCTCAT
Source organism: Anguilla anguilla (assembly GCF_013347855.1). NCBI lineage: Eukaryota > Metazoa > Chordata > Actinopteri > Anguilliformes > Anguillidae > Anguilla > Anguilla anguilla. The sequence continues at coordinate 35,951,638 of NC_049216.1, read as the reverse complement.
GGCTCAGTGGGGAACACATCGTCCATCTGGACGACTGGCCACCGCCCTCCGAATCTCAGCGAGCGTCGTTAGACAGAGCTGTCTGGCCCCCAGACGACGCGCAGCGGGGGGGCAGAGGGGTGGGGGGGCAGGGGGACGGGGACGGGGCAGAGGGGTGGGGGGGCAGGGGGACGGGGGGCCGGGGGGGAGGCGGGGGGGGGAGGTGAAACGCAGCGTTAAATGCAACGCGCACGCGGGACCGTCCTGGGGAGACGCGAGCGCCGGTCTGTCTCACTACAGAGCCCCGCCTCCCTCTCCCACAATGCCCCTGGGGCTCAGAGAGATTCCTCCATGCCCCCACGCGCACAGGAAAAGGCCTCTCAGCGTTACTGTACATATTCATTCTGCCTCCCCCTGACAGCCGACTGGTGGGGGGACGTGGGGACGTGGGGACGTGGGGACGTGGGGATGTGGGGACGTGGGGACGTGGGGGGGGGGATACAGCATGGAGCTTCATCGCCCTCCTGCAGTCACGTCTGTCCTGCAGGATGTCTCCCCTGATAGGTGGGGAGGCCGCGGTACCTGATGCCCTCCTACGCAGTCAGGTGTGCGGCGGTGTCAGAAACCAGCCAGCGACACGGAGAGCCAGAGAGAGAATCACACCACTTCTCAAAGAAAAGAACAAACCCCCCCCCCCCCTTCTTTCCATCACCCTGTCACTTTGGAAATTCTAACTTTTGTCACTTTTGGGTTAGAATTGTGGAAAAGAAACAGGCTAAATTCAGTCCTAACCCCATAGAAAAGGAGCAGGTAAATCCAGGATTGCCTCCTGTTTATTTCAGACCCAAAAGAAGGACAGAATTCATGAACAGTATTCAGCAACAAACAGTCCGAGCACAGAAACCAGTGCCTACTGATCCAGCCTGTGTCCAGGGGCTTGAAGCGATGCCCGACTCTGTTCATTAATGAAGACGGGAAATAATGCACCACAAGCTACTTCTCTCCTCTCCATGTGGTTTGTGCCTCTTTAGCTCCTGAGCGACCTGTGCAAATCCACCATTTTACCTGCTCCAGTTCATCCAGCCCCCTCGTTCTTCTCTTAGGCCATGTGCCATGAAAATGCATCACAGCTGAGACATTTTTCGTTGTTGTTGTCTCGGCTGTTTGTTCGTTTTATTTGAATTCCTGTCCAACGTCATGGGTTTCTAGCCTGCCGGGATTGTGCAGTGTTGTGGAAGAAAAAAAAAAAAAACTATCTATTTTTCAGTCCTAAATTTTAAGGACAAAGTGCAGATTGAAATGAGGCCTGTTCTATTAGATGACTTGAATATATTTCAATTTTTATTGCTAAATTAGCATTTTTCAAGGTGAATGATACATTCATTTTGCAAAGTTATAACTTTTGTCCTGAGCGCCAAGAGACAGAGGATCAACGTTAAATTTCATTTTCTTGGCCCAATTTATTCCAAGCACACTATGAATCATTATTAGCTTTGTGTAACAGATTCAAGTGTCACACTTTTTTAGTGTAAATTTAAAAAAACGAGTTCAGCAATTTCTAAAAATATAATTTATGAATGTGAAATACGACAACAAACAAAGGCAGTAATGACACTCAGAGTTAAGGGAAAATTCTTGGGTCAGCACCTCACAGGTTGAAGTGTGCAGCAATTAGATTGATCTCTTGTTCACAATTAAAAACCAAGTGCATTATGGGTAGATTTAATCTGGATTTAATCGCTCTTAGGGTAGTCTCAGAGAGGAGGTTTTAGGAGCTCAACGTTCACTGTTCTTCATAATAAATATTTCCTCGTCTTTTGATGATTAAGAATCACAAGGCTTGTAGTAAACTACGGGGGATACAATTCAGTGTTTTTGATCAGTTAAACATTATGCCTCAAATGTGAATATTGCAATATTTAATATCATACTTCTCCATACACAGTGCATGTACACACTGATATTATTCAAAGCATTTTGCTTTATATATCCTGGGATGCATAACAAATAGACTGTGAACCTCAATCAGTTTCTCGGTTGTTTCAGTTTCTTCAGTCTCTTTGCTGTCAAAACAAAACACTGAGATCAGCACAGCTGAAAATTAATGTGGAAAAAGCCAGTTACATACCCCTGCTCAAACTGCCTCACACCATGACACGCATCAGCTCAACAGAGACGTTTTCATGAATACATGCAGAACGCACCTTGTCCAGGTGATGAAGTACTTTTTATTTGCCCAAAAACTCAAATGCAGAGTCACACCTGGGATTTGAGCCTGCAGCCTCCTGGCTGCAAGAACATTAACCCAAAGCTTGCGACAAAAACGGCAAATGTGCTGTGGAACTGTGTGGGGCTAAGCCTTCTGAATGCAGGGAAGGCACAGTGAAATTCATTACTGTGTGGGGCTAAGCCTTCTAAATGCAGGGAGGGCACAGTGAAATTCATTACTGTGTGGGGCTAAGCCTTCTGAATGCAGGGAGTGCGCAGTTAAATTCATTACTGTGTGGGGCTAAGCCTTCTGAATGCAGGGAGGGCACAGTGAAATGCATTACTGTGTGGGGCTAAGCCTTCTGAATGCAGGGGGGGCACAGTTAAATTCATTACTGTGTGGGGCTAAGCCTTCTGAATGAAGGGAGGGCAAAGTGAAATTCATTACTGTGTGGGGGGGGCTAAGCCTTCTGCATGCAGGGAGTGTGCAGTGAAATTCATTTCTGTGTGGGGCTAAGCCTTCTGAAAGCAGGGAGGGCACAGTGAAATTCATTACTGTGTGGGGCTAAGCCTTCTGAATGCAGGGAGTGTGCAGTTAAATTCATTACTGTGTGGGGCTAGGCCATGTAAATGCAGGGAGTGCGCAGTTAAATTCATTTCTGTGTGGGGCTAAGCCTTCTGAAAGCAGGGAGGGCACAGTGAAATTCATTACTGTGTGGGGCTAAGCCTTCTGCATGCAGGGAGTGTGCAGTGAAATTCATTTCTGTGTGGGGCTAAGCCTTCTGAAAGCAGGGAGGGCACAGTGAAATTCATTACTGTGTGGGGCTAAGCCTTCTGAATGAAGGGAGGGCAAAGTGAAATTCATTACTGTGTGGGGGGGGCTAAGCCTTCTGCATGCAGGGAGTGTGCAGTGAAATTCATTTCTGTGTGGGGCTAAGCCTTCTGAAAGCAGGGAGGGCACAGTGAAATTCATTACTGTGTGGGGCTAAGCCTTCTGAATGCAGGGAGTGTGCAGTTAAATTCATTACTGTGTGGGGCTAGGCCATGTAAATGCAGGGAGTGCGCAGTTAAATTCATTACTGTGTGGGGCTAAGCCTTCTGAATGCAGGGAGTGCGCAGTTAAATGCATTACTGTGTGGGGCTAAGCCTTCTGAATGCAGGGAGTGTGCAGTTAAATTCATTACTGTGTGGGGCTAAGCCTTCTGAATGCAGGGAGTGTGCAGTTAAATTCATTACTGTGTGGGGCTAAGCCTTCTGAATGCAGGGAGTGCGCATTTAAATTCATTACTGTGTGGGGCTAAGCCTTCTGAATGCAGGGAGGGCACAGTGAAATTCATTACTGTGTGGGGCTAAGCCTTCTGAATGCAGGGAGTGTGCAGTTAAATTCATTACTGTGTGGGGCTAAGCCTTCTGAATGCAGGGAGGGCACAGTGAAATTAATTACTGTGTGGGGCTAGGCCATGTAAATGCAGGGAGTGCACAGTGAAATTCATTACTGTGTGGGGCTAAGCCTTCTGAATGCAGGGGGTGTGCAGTTAAATTCATTACTGTGTGGGGCTAAGCCTTCTGAATGCAGGGAGTGTGCAGTTAAATTCATTACTGTGTGGGGCTAAGCCTTCTGAATGCAGGGAGTGCGCAGTTAAATTCATTACTGTGTGGGGCTAAGCCATGTAAATGCAGGGAGTGCGCAGTTAAATTCATTACTGTGTGGGGCTAAGCCTTCTGAATGCAGGGAGTGCGCAGTTAAATTCATTACTGTGTGGGGCTAGGCCATGTAAATGCAGGGAGTGCGCAGTTAAATTCATTACTGTGTGGGGCTAGGCCATGTAAATGCAGGGAGGGCAGTTAAATTCATTACTGTGTGGGGCTAGGCCATGTAAATGCAGGGAGGGCAGTTAAATTCATTACTGTGTGGGGCTAGGCCATGTAAATGCAGGGAGTGCGCAGTTAAATTCATTACTGTGTGGGGCTAAGCCATGTAAATGCAGGGAGTGTGCAGTGAAATTCATTACTGATTGAAGACGTCTGGGTTTTGCGGACAGTGAGTCAACACCGAGTCTGCAGTTAAAAATATTTTTAATTAGGATCATAAGGTGTACTCACCTGTATCCATTTAGAGTTCCGGAAGGAAAGTGTGTCCTGACAGAATGATAAATGTTATGGTGGTGATGTGGGAGGACTTCCACTGAGTGAGAAGTGGATGTGACGGACAGATGCACCCACAGAGGGGGGGCTGGGGGGCTGGGGGGCTGGGGGGAGGAAGAGAGGGGGGCTGGGGGGGGGGGGGGGGGCAGGGTGGAAGCCCCTAAACCCGCATGTTTAATGCCACTCCAGACATATGCTTCAACCTTAGCTGACAGCGCACGCCCATGTTCAGCCATTAGGCATTCACCACGAGGGATCTGGGGCTGCTTGTCATTCTCTCTGAGTGAACGTCATGGAGATAATTCACCTTCGCCGTAACAGATCAAGGAAGAGCCAGTGTGCTTGGATAGCTGTGTGTGTGTGTCTGAGAGAGGGAGGGAGTGAGTGAGTGTGTGTGTGTGTGTGTGCGCGTGTGTCTGAGAGAGAAAGAGCATGCATGTGTGTGAGCATGCTCATATGTGTCTGTGTGTGTGCGTGCGTATGTGTTTGAGTGTGGTGGTAAGTGAGTATGTATTTTCCAAATTCATCCTTTGCTTATATAGCAGATGTGTTAAATATTACATCGCATTTCTGTTGTGTTATGTGTAAGACTTTGAGGGGTGAAGTATGACATGTTGACAGTAGCACAAAAAGGAGCATAATGAAAAGACTGCATCAGTAAGCCAGGCATGATGCTCTGACGGACAGGTCCCACTGCAGGAATATTAATGCTTTGGGACATTTGCAGTCCTTAAACAAAGGTTCTTCATCCAGCGCTGATTATGTTAATAAGCTAGCGGGCCGGTGGTAGATTTCTTATCAACATGCCAATAGAGCCAATGTTTTTGCATCCCCTTGTTCTGCCTGTGGCACGTAACCTGAAGACATCACGGAGATCAAAGCAAGGTTATGATCAGTCAGCCAGCCGGGTCTGCTCCCTCTGGAGCTCCGAACTGGAGAACGCTGCTCGCTGATCTGCTGGTACTCTTTCACTTGTTAAACTTTCATCCTGCTTTAAATAACACCGAGTCGAGATCAAGGAAGGGAGAATTAGCAGTGCAATCATACCCCGCCATGGTGTGCTCTGGCATTTTTATCCAAATGCCATTGAAAATGTATGACAGATTTAAAAAAAAAAAAAAAAAAAGACTCATCTTCTTCCGCTCTGTCTCTGGAAATAAATACGCACTCATTTTTTCATTTGTCTTCAGTCAAAATTTTTAAAAGGCTGTCCTGGTATGGATCCAGTTTCTTGACACGTTGCCCAGACTTGCAGGTTTAATGATCCAACACAGAGCCTCAAATAAAGTGGTATCCCTTGGGTGGGTGACAGGCTTCTGATTTCTGTAGAAAATGAGGTAGCTGTTTTTACACTAGTTTTTTTTTTTTTTTTTTTCTTCCTCCAACTGGAATGAGGAAACAAAATGAGAACCCAGTGTATTTAAAAGGTTATCTGGGTGCTCTTTAAGGCTGTCAGTCTGGCTCTTTTTGTTTTGTCCTGTGTGCCTCCCCTCATAGATGAACACATTAAAATGCCCCCTTTGTCAGAGGCCTCTCATTTTTTGCCAGTCTGCTGAGCAGGCCGCCGGTAATTATCCAATGCCAAACATTGGTTTCTGCACGCAGAAAATGCGTGTAATTGTCCGTTTATTATGTTCGCCATTTCAAACAGGTCGTGCGAGGAGCTGACAGTCCTTTCGCTTTTATTGTGCATTTGCTATTGCAGATGGCTAATTGGGGACACTGGCCCATTTTAGATAATCTGGTGCAATAACACTCACATGCTCTCCAGAAAAATGTCAACTGCAGATGTCACTGCCCATCACAACCACAAGTATAAAAATAGCAACAACAATAATAATAATAATAATAATAATAATAATGGGCTGTTATTATTATTATTAGTCATAGTATTAGTAGTAGTAATCATAGGATTATTATTATTAGTAGTCGTAGTATTAGTAGTAGTAGTCATAGGATTGTTATAATTATTATTATCATAGTAATAATAATAATAATAATAATAATAATAATAATAATAATAATAATAATAATAATTATAATAATATTGTGGTTGTGATAGCTGGCGCCAGCTGATGACTCAGAGCTCATTGCATTGTGTGAGGTTAGGCTCTCACTGCTGTGAGCTCATTGAAGTGACTCACCTGAGTATACCTGGGCCAGCTGTTTAAGGGCACGCGAGGCCCACTCTCCCTGCACAGGAAAGGCAGGAAACGTGTCGGAATGCGTTTATAAATCTGCCGCGTAGGGCCACGTGTGCTGCCTCAGACTCGCACCGGCAATTACAGGCTCCCTGCTCCTTATTTATGTTTTTACGCAGTGTCTATCCTCCGTTGTACATCCGTGCATGTATAATTTTACGCATAACTTTTCTAAGAAAGGTTATTCGTTGTTCACATTTTTTGAAGAATAAATTGTTAACAGCTAATAATCTTTCATTTAAAAATTAAGAATTATCTCCAATATCCAAAAAACGAATACATAAATAAATAAATAAACCATAGCAATAAAGGAAGTACATCAATATTATTGCAGCTTTATTTTGTTATTGCTTTTGTTGGATATAGGGGTAATTCTTTTTTATTTTTATTTCTCCATACAGTCCAAGTTGTGTTGTATCTGTTAAAAAGGCCATTGTGACTCTGCAGCGCATCCAGGGGACCTTGCTCGTGCCGCCGGTGCGTGTCTTTCAGGAAGCAGTTGAGACCTCCACCCTTTACTCCAGTCATAGCTGCTGAAACAGCCGAATTGTTGTGAGTTCTTAATCGCCTTTAATTATACGCGTTTAACATATTTTGAGGGATGATTTAGCCCAATAATGCCATATTTAGTAAGAAACTGCTCTGCTATGCGTGTTATGAATAATGGATGTACCACACGCTCATCCTGGGACTTCTCATCAGTCGTCTCTCAGACAGTTTCCCCTCTCATTGCTGAGATGTGCGAGGAGGAAAATGATTCCTTTTAAATAATAATAATAATGTATTAATCATAGAATGACCCGCTAAAACAGCGCGGTTGTGAATGCTGTGCATTCAGACATCTGGCCCCCGAAACCAAACCATCTGCGGGAAAACGCGGAGTTAAAAGACAAAGCAAACTTGAATTAACCAAAGTCTGCACTGAGGAAAGCCAATTAATTTAGGCTGAAGCAAAGTGTGGAAGTGCTAAACACATGTTTCCTGCGACCTTAATTTATCTAAGAGATTATCCGAAACAAAAACAAGCAGCGTACCAAGGAGGCCTGGGGGCCCGAGTTTGGGGATCCCTGACCTGTTAAGCGGCGCCTCGCGGTGAATGCGCGCCTTGTTCTTTTCCGTGAGCCGCAGAACCGCAGCCACCGGCTCCGGGGTGGCCGTCGGGTTAGGGACTGTACAAGAAAAGAAGCCGGTAGGTGGCAGTCGAGTCTCGTCTGCTGGAATATGTTAACGAGCCGAATGCCGCACAAATACACACACAAATAGACCCTGTCCCCGATCCCCTTTCTCCGTATGGCTTCAAGTGATAATGCAATTGACCAATCAGTGGTAAGACGATGGGAGGTAATTGGGTAATTGTATTTTACTCATCAGAGAAGCAAGTAGGAAAGGGTGCTATGGGAGAATTCGAGGAGACCAACAAGAGAATTGCACATGCTCACGCTAAACAGAGAGACGGTCGATACGTCGAGGGGGAGAGAGGGAGTATTTTCTGCTTAAACTGCAACCTGCGAACCTCCGGCAACAGCACTAGTCGCCTCGGACGCAGCAGTGGATTACAAAACGCCGTGGTCTGAGCGAGGTAGCCGATGTGTAGAGACGGAGGGAATTGCCATCTCCCCAGCATCGTGCGCTGAGCGCGATTACGTCTCCCCTTTTTATTACCTCTGTTTTTCCGGACTTGCGGTATGTATCGGTGCGTTGAATGATGTAAATGCAGACGCAGTGAGGTTTCTTAGATAACGAGCACCGTTCTGAGGATTCTGTGAATGCGTAAGGTCTGTTAAGCAGCTCTGTTCGCATTGATAACAGTCTTAGCAGCCGCAGCGTTCTACGGCCATCAGGAACAGGGACACTATCAACTTGTGGATTTTCGTGAAATATCCTCCTCTGTCATCTCCGTGGATTGCTTGAACATGGGGTCTACGAGATGCCACTAAAATGCTAAAGACGACAATTCAAGACGAGTTAGAGAGCATTTTGGGGGGGTATATCTGTCGAATGTGACCCTTGATGGATGTTTCTCGCGACGCTTTGATACGTCTTGGGACAGAAACCGTGGAACTATAAATGTGACACGTACCGTCTTGCGGTTTATCTGATGATTAGCTAATCAGTGATAGGGGAAAGGGGGGCATATTTCAATACCGTGAATAAAACCTAGTACATATTCTTAGCAGCTTGGCAGAATAAATGTGCAATGTCAGTCCTATTTTTAGAGAGGTGCCAGGATTCCTTAGCTAAACGCTTTAAACGATTGCGGAGCATATCCAGAAAATGCAATATTTTGTAGGTTGAAGATTTGCCCGGCGCCAATGTGTTCCCCGTTGGATCCGTACTGAGAATTTAGACGATGACACGCGCAGCAACATTTCGAGGCATAAGGAGGGATTCGAATCTGGGAATCCGCACTAGGCTGTGAGGAGAAATCTAATCAGATTCCGCGCGGTCGGAGAGCCGCGAGGAAAACGGAGAGAAAAGTTGCGTCGAAAAACAGCCGGAAAGGAACGGAAAACCCGGCGGACTTTGGCAAAGGCTACGAGGATGGTGTGCGGAAGACTATGACGGGGGTTCGGAAAGCGTCCAGATTCGGATTTGGTTGGTGTGAGACCTGGCCGAGATCTGAAGAGACCCACTGTGAAAGCCTATTTGAATGAGGGAAAAAATAAAGTACGAAGCCGCGCGCTGGCGAGAATAAGGATGCGTTTTCGACGAAACGGTCTCTGACTCCAGATCGGATAAATAAAAAAAAAAGCAACCGGTGCATCTCGGCCGGGTTTTGCCCCGTCCAAATTCCAGTGTAAAGGAAGCGCTTGTGGGCGTCAAGCATTTTTACCCTTCTTCTTCTCCACAGTTTTGCAGTGTAAATGAAGAGTGGATAAAATGGCACGTGCTTTAACATTCGCGCTGTAAAAAAATAATAAAATAAAAAAGAAGAAAGAAAAACAAAAAAAACAATTGTGATATATTTTTCCACTTTGCTGGGGATTTTTTGCCTCCGTATTTTCACTGTTATTAGGGGGGACCGGATAAACTGTGCCCTCTTCAGAATCTATTCCCTCGGATCCTGATAAAGTGCTTGAAAGGTGCGGATGGATTTTCGTTGCAGTTGTCGCGGGGAGGTTTGCTCAAGCTGAGACGGCGATTTTTTCCCCTCTGATTTCTTGCAGCGACCAAACATCTTAGAGGATAATAAGTGAGTGCCTTTATCGATTCATCAACCATTTTCACATATCGAGTTCCACCGCCACCTTTATTAAAACGGTGAGCTGTGGTTTACGAATTGCATTTCAAATCGCCGTATGGCAGTGTGCGTTGCCCTGCATTTATGTTCCAGTCTTAGCAACCAAAATCACTAAAATGCTGCACGGTGCAGTTGTCCTTGCGCATATATGGGTCTGTATATGTCTGTATGTTAAATGGTTGACTACATGCACATTATGTATTGAATAATTAATTTATTTTGCTTAGTAACTGTAATATGGGACTGGGAAGTCTGTGTGTTTGTGAGTGTGTGTGAGTGTGTACGTAGGGTACGAAAAGGGTGCTTCAGGCGTCGAACGCACGTTAATGGACGCGGGCATCTGCCCCTGTTTTCATCATCTCCGTTGTCAATAACACGATCTAACGGCTAAATTCCCGTTTCCATCATCTTCCGTAGCCTGCACGCAGTCGTTCATAGGCAGTCTGGGTCCGTAGGTAATCGAGAGAGACCGCATTTAACTGTTGCTTCTAATTTTAGGCGAATTCCGCAGAGGGCTTGTCAGGTGCGATAGAGTTCTGTTGTAGCTGCGATACAGTCTGTGCTTTCACTTCTGCTGTGTGACTGGTTGAATGTCTGGTGACTAGCAGCGGAACGGTAGCCAAAGAGGGACGATCAACCGCAAAATTCACAGCGCGTCCCCGTGTTATCGCCCAGTCGAATTGAACAGTGACGGTAATTGAATAAAATGATTAAATGCGAAATACCACGTCCAGTCCACACCGTGGTATTTATGGTGAGCTCGGCGACGAGCTGACGGCGCTTAATAAAGAAGCCTCACTCGCCGTTATAAAACCAAATCGTAACCCTGCTTTTCGAGGCATTGGCGCTGCCAGCAGCAGCCATAACGGTTGTGCAGACCATGTGTGTCTCGTCGTATTCCGTTCCCCGTTCCGCTGGCGTGCTAACCAGGAGGTTTATGTAAAATGGAGTGATGTCATTTGAGATGATTCAGAGGTGGGAGTATAGCTCCTCTATTATTTCTGATCTCGATGGATCCGTTGCGCGAGGGGAGCTGTCCTCGCGCGCGGTGCTGAAACGCTGCCTGTGGTGGCCATAGTATTGACGGAAGACTATATTATACGGCAGCGCCTTCTCTGGCGTTTGGAATATTCATAAGATCTGAGAACACGTAATAATTAACAAATGATCCGCGACAATGCATTTTGTTCTCTCAGAAATCACAGCTAATATAGGAAATCCGTTTAAAATTGCTCATTGTACCTGTGGTGGCCCAGGTGGCCAGTTAGGTGGCAGTGTGGTGTTGTGGGTAGGGACGTGGACTGTTAACCAGAAGGTTGGAGGGTAAATCCCTTTGTCAAGGTGCTTAATTCCTTCACAAAGCTTGGATCATTTCTTAAAATAGTAACCAAGGCAAGCGTCTGCTCTGAAAAATAAGATACCAGGTCAGAATGTTGAGCTGTGCCATATGAGGTGTGTGTGTGTGTGTGTGTTTGTGTGCATGTATGTTGGATGTGTGTGTGTGTGTGTGGGTGGGTGAGGGTGTGTGTGCGTACACATGCACGGTTGGTCCAGTAAGAAACATCTGTTAGATCCGAACTGAGCTTGTAGTTTGGACGCTGTGTGGATGTGAAGATTGCGATCCAACCGAGGGCCTCCTCAGTACCTGCAGTGGGAAGCACAGCCACCCAGAGGAGTCCTCCCAGTATCTGCAGTGGGAAGCACAGCCACCCAGAGGAGTCCTCCCAGTATCTGCAGTGGGAAGCACAGCCACCCAGAGGAGTCCTCCCAGTATCTGCAGTGGGAAGCACAACCACCCAGAGGAGTCCTCCCAGTATCTGCAGTGGGAAGCACAACCACCCAGAGGAGTCCCCCCAGTATCTGCAGTGGGAAGCACATCCAACCTGAGGAGTCCTCCCAGTATCTGCAGTGGGAAGCACAGCCACCCAGAGGAGTCCTCCCAGTATCTGCAGTGGGAAGCACAACCACCCAGAGGAGTCCTCCCAGTATCTGCAGTGGGAAGCACAACCACCCAGAGGAGGAGTCCTCCCAGTATCTGACAGTGAGGAAGCACAGCCACCCAGAGGAGGAGTCCTCCCTGAGGGACAGTGAGGAGCACTGATAAACTCTGGCACGTACAGAGATGCCCATCAGCAGACCCACAGCTGCCTCTCTCTCTCCCCACCCAGGCCTTTCACAGAGACCAATTACAGAGATAAACTAATGCAGCCTCTCCTCTGTTTGAGCGCAGGTCCAATTTGAGTTTTTATTTTATTTTATTTTATTTTTTATGCCGGAGGAGCTTCAGTGGAAAGTGTTTTTACGGCAGAGTTTGGTTTGATCCCAGCTGGTGGGGGGGGGGGGGGGGGGGGAGGAAGCGAGCTGGGTGGGCTCAGGAAGATGTGCCAGCAGACCAGGAGAGGCTCCTTTAACCCCAATCAAAAGAACACAAGAGGATTTTGAATGCCTGTTAAAATAGTAGCAGGAAACAAAGAAGAAGTGTGTGTGCGCGCGCGCGCGTGTGTGTGTGTGTGTGTGTGTGTGTGTGTGTGCCTGAGAGAGAGTCAGAGAGAGAGAGATTGAATTGCGAGAGAGCGAGAGAATGAATTGGAGCAGATGCAGTTGTTGATTTCCCTGTGAATAGGAGCGAATGGTGAATGGGGACAGAAGACAGAAGAACTGAAATCCTTTAGACGAGTCAGCGCGTCTCTTTTTCCATTCTTCCGTTCTGGGAGAGACAGCGTTCTCTCTGACTGTGGCTCACATTCCAGTTCACAGAACGTCTCTCCTCTCTGCTGTGCACTGTCACGTGCGCTCCACAGACCCGGGGGTAGGCCCTGCAGTGGGGGTACCCTGGTGGAGGTCAATTCAGTCAATCTGCACCCCAAAAATGGGCAACTGGAGTCTGCTCCCCAGCACACCACCCCCCCCCCCCCCCCCACCCACCCCCTCCCCCCTCCCTCACACGTAATTCAATCAGTTTACCACATTTTGCTCTGTCTGCTGTTTGAAGTGAAGGAATTGGACTTGCTCAACCTTGAAAGTAAATGGAAAAACGCCTGCTTTACTGGAGCATGTTTATCCCGATTTTTCATTGATAGCGTGCGTTCAAATAAGGAGATGCTGCTTAATATCAGGGAAGAAAATGTTTTGGTTTGCATTATTTAAATGTCCTTTAGTAGAGTTGTGAAAACGTGTCTCTTGCCTTCGTTCAAAGATAATATTCCTGCTTGTCAGTTTGTCACTAAGATTGCCAATATGCCTACAACATGCTGTCTCATCTCTAATAGTTTTGCTTTTGTTGTTAGTTTACAGTGTCACACTCCGAGTTTTAAAACAAGGCCTGTAATTAATCTTTATACACCGTTCTGTCATCTTTTCTCTTTTGCACCGTTAATAATGTTTAGTGCCTGTGTCGGCTTGGTGTTAATGAGACGTACGGTATATAAACATGTCAGCAATATCTGACGCACTTCACGGATGAAATCTGAAATTAGGCTGGTACAGGTACGAGTGGATGGTGATGCAGATTTGTTACCGATGCACTCAGAAGACTGTTTTAAAAGACTGTTGTGAGCAACTGTGTGTGTTAATAGACAGAAAGAGGTTTTCTTGGCTGTTGGGCTGGCACTTCCTTGTTTGTTTGAGTCTGGGTGATTGGAGGATCAGCTATTTTATTTTATTTTATACAAATGCAAGCAATGTGTCTTGTATGAAACTGCACATCTGGACACGTGGCTAACACAAACCATTCTCACAATAATGCTACAATGTTGTTGCAGTGTTGTGACATTGACAAAACATTTCAGTAACATTGTGAGCACGTTACATCAGCTGGGCCGCTCTTCAGCTCAGACTCTGCTGTGCCCTGTGGGATTGTTTATGTCACATTGCTTTCAATGTTCTCTCTGTCAGATTTTTTTCCTTCTAATTTCTCATTTTATTTAATGTCTTTTTTTCCCCCCAACCTGTAGTTTACAATCAGATCATTTATCCAATGCTTTTAGCATAAGTGACATACAAGGCATCCCTTTTCATCCCGGTCTGTGCATTGTGCTCTGTGTAGAATGAGTAGGCTCCTTTGTTGGTGGCTTGGTGGCTTTACAGAGCCATCGTGGATCTGTAGTGCTGCATGGACTGAATAGATGCACTTCACATGGTCCTTATGGAGGTAGTAAAGGAAACTGTCCTTACAGTAAGCAGGAATAATGATTAGCCTACATCACAAAAGGAAGCAGTCGCTCCGTAACGTGGTGTCTGTGCTGCGTGCCTGAACAGGCTAACTGCCGCTCACCGTCGGTGTCTGTAATCAGGGAGTCCTGGTGGCAGTCACGGTCAGTGCTGCTTCTGCCCCCATGACTAATGCTGCAAGTTTCTAGCGTAAATCTTAAATAAATAAAAAACTACACCATTAGGCAGACAGCGGCCGTGTGTTTACCTGCAGTGCAGTTTGCGCTTTAGATCTAATTGTGCTCCAGTACTTGAGTCCACTATTGATTTCCCTGTAGCCAATAGTAATAATAGTAATAAAATATGTGAGAGTGCAGTGTGTAAGCGTGCATCTTGTGAGCAGTGCAGTCTTATTATCCTTGGAGTAGGATTGAGAGTCACTTTGCACTCTGTGAAGAAGAGAGCTGGGGGGTTGGGGGGTTGGGGGGGTGGTGGTGGGGGGGGGGTGATGGACTGATATTGCCTCAGAGGGAAGGGTTAGGCTGCTCATATTTATTTATCCCCTCCGTCAAAGCCATGCGAGTGATAAATCCACACTCTGGGTCTTGCCAAGACAATGAAGCTTGTTTGTTGCCGGATGATGCAGCATGATATCCATCAGCATAGAAACTGTTACCTCAAAACACCCCTAAACCTCCGTGCCTCCCCCCCTTCCCCCACACAGACACACACACCACCCCTCCCCTAAACCTCCGTCCCTGCCCCCCCCCCCCCCCCACAGACACACACACCATCCCTCTCCTAAACCTCCTAATTAAAAGTGGCTACTTATTTGTTGCTAATACAGCTTCTTTACCTGCGAACAAATCAAATTAACTAGCATGTCGTCTCCTCCTTCTCATCTTCTTTTAACGAAGACTTAAAACAACTCGTGTTTAATGTCAGAGGATCTTAGCTTAGCATGTTGGGCGCTTGCTCCAGAGCGCTGGTCTCTGCTTGCTTGTTGATTTCGTTATCGGAGAGAGGCGATGGCGGCGTCCCTGTGCGTACCTGTGCGTACCCTGCCTCTCTGGCGGCGTACAGGTGTGTCTGGGGAAACGGGCGGGAGGCCCGAGCGCCATTTTAATTAGCGTCCCGCGCGCGCGGCGTGCTCGCGGCTGGCGCCCCCGGTGTCGTTCGCGTTCCTGTGCCGCACCCCCGCCAGCCCTCCTCCCCCTGGCGTCTGTGTTCTCTCCTCAGAACCCCACTCGAGTGGTTTTGTCTGAAAATTAATGAACTTGTTAGACCCCAAGGGTGACATTGCAGGAAGAGCTTTTTGGCTGCGCAGAGCGCCTCCTTCCCAATCCCCTCCTGTAATTCGCTTATTTCCACCCACTTTCACTCAGTGCTGACTCTGAGCCACCACAGTGTACTACACAGAAACGGTCCTTAAAAAAAAAACAGAAATTGGATTAATCTCTGTAAAGACTGACTTAGGGCACTATTAGCATTCATTTTTTTATGACTTCCAGAGACTTCCGTCAATATGAGAACCGCCCTTCAGTTTCTGGGAGCGTTATCGTGTCTGAGTTATGCATTTTCCCCGGGGGATTTAGGCAGATTTGGCGTGAAAACGGAAAATTAAACCAGCGGAAAGATCCGTGCTATCTCTGCTCCTTTGTCTGGCGTGCTAATATTCCCATCTCTGTGACTTGGGTGGCACTGCCGTCTGATTGGCTGAAGTCCTCTTCTTAAGATCGTTAACCAGAAGGTCATGTGTTCAGATCTTTGGCCGAGGCCTCGCTGTGGTGCTTTATTTGGTACGTAACCTGATTTTCTTCATCGTTTCTGTGCGCGGTGATTTATCAAAGAAAATGTGAAAAAAACTAAGCTGTGCAACTTGTAGTCTTAAGCGAAGGAAAATGTCATGTATATTAATGCTGTATTTGGCTGGTAATTCTGTGGCGAAGGCAGTAGCAAGTAGCGCGGTGGATTTATGGTCATGTGATACCTGGATCCTGGCAAGTAATCCCTTGCCGATTCTCTAGTGCGGAATTACATTACAGGTTCATTCATTTGTTTGCAGCCTGGTTTTTTTTTTTTTTTTTTGCAGCTGGGGATTTTGTGCAGTGGCACTTATGCTGGTTTGTAAATATGCTCCAGGTCCTCTGAATCTGGCCAAATGAAAAGCACAGACACACACACACACACACACACTGTAGAACTGTGTTGCTGTGTTTGTGTGGACACTCTTGACACTTTCCTGGGTACCTGCAATATGAGCTCTGCTAAAATTGTGCACTTTATTGCCCATGAGATCATGGGTGGTTTGCTGTTTTTTTATTCGTGTGTTTTTCCCTTCATGCCTGCCGTGTGGACTACTGCTCAACCTTGATTTACCCTCCAGTTTATTGAGTGTGTGAACTCACAGGTGGGGCACAGAGCTCCATGTGTGTGTGTGCGTGTGTGTGCGTGTGTGTGTGTGTGTGTGTGCTGGTGGTGGAGGTTGTTAGGGTCTCTGAGCGGGGGGGTGACGGTGGTGGAGGTTGTTAGGGTATCTGAGCAGGGGGGTGGTGGTGGTGGTGGAGGTTGTTAGGGTCCCTGAGCGGGGGGGGGTGATGGTGGTGGAGGTTGTTAGGGTCCCTGAGCGGGGGGGGGGGGTGGTGGTGGAGGTTGTTAGGGTCCCTGAGCGGGGGGGGGGGGGGGGGGGGGGTGATGGTGGTGGAGGTTGTTAGGGTCTCTGAGCAGGGGGGGGTGCTGGTGGTGGAGGTTGTTAGGGTCTCTGAGCAGGGGGGGGTGCTGGTGGTGGAGGTTGTTAGGGTCTCTGAGCGGAGGGGTGATGGTGGTGGAGGTTGTTAGGGTCTCTGAGCAGGGGGGGGTGCTGGTGGTGGAGGTTGTTAGGGTCTCTGAGCGGGGGGGGTGATGGTGGTGGAGGTTGTTAGGGTCTCTGAGCAGGGGGGGATGCTGGTGGTGGAGGTTGTTAGGGTCTCTGAGCGGGGGGGTGGTGGTGGTGGTGGAGGTTGTTAGGGTCTCTGAGCGGGGGGGGGGTGGAGGTTGTTAGGGTCTCTGAGCGGGGGGTGCTGGTGGTGGAGGTTGTTAGGGTCTCTGAGCGGGGGGGTGCTGGTGGTGGAGGTTGTTAGGGTCTCTGAGCGGGGGGGTGATGGTGGTGGAGGTTGTTAGGGTCCCTGAGCAGGGGGGGGGGGGGGGGGTGGAGGTTGTTAGGGTCTCTGAGCGGGGGGGGTGATGGTGGTGGAGGTTGTTAGGGTCTCTGAGCGGGGGGGGTGATGGTGGTGGAGGTTGTTAGGGTCCCTGAGCAGGGGGGGGGTGATGGTGGTGGAGGTTGTTAGGGTCTCTGAGCGGGGGGGGGGGGGGGGGGGGTGGAGGTTGTTAGGGTCTCTGAGCGGGGGGTGATGGTGGTGGAGGTTGTTAGGGTCCCTGAGCAGGGGGGGGGGGGGGGTGGAGGTTGTTAGGGTCTCTGAGCGGGGGGGTGCTGGTGTGGAGGTTGTTAGGGTGGGGGGGTGGTGGTGGAGGTTGTTAGGGTCCCTGAGTGGGGGGGGGTGATGGTGGTGGAGGTTGTTAGGGTCTCTGAGCAGAGGCAGTCCTCCCCATACGGGGCTGTGTAAGCATGCTGTAGCGGGACAGTGAGCCGCTTGCCCATCCTGGCGGTAAAGGCGCCGGACCCGGCCTCGTCCTGGGGGGGGACCGCTCTCCGCGAGCGCTGAGCCGCGTTCACGCTCACACATGGCGGGAGCGGCGGGGGGTAGGGGGGCGGCCACCCCACCCCCCCCCACCCCCCCCCACCCCCCCCCCACCCCCCACATCAATGTCAGAGAGGTCGCCTTTGGTGTCGCGCCCGGCCGTGCGGTTTAGGCCCCGCCCGCCATGACCCGTCGCCACGGCGCCGTTTCTGGCACGCCACCGCTGACACCCCCCCCCACCACCCCCCCCCCCCCCCCCCCCCCCCCCCCCCTCGGCCGCGGTGCTGGTGCGGAGCCAGGAGCCTCTCACAAAGCGCCGCTCGTTCCTAACCTTCAGCGACACTCTGAGGCCCCGCGCACATTTTCATCTGTGTCCGTCATCGTAAATAAATATCCTCTGACATTTATTTCTGCTGTCGGACACGGATGAGAACAGCTGTCAAGGTGTGCGGTGTAGTTTAAAGTGAGCGCACCGCTTGCTCACACTGTTAAAGATATATACAGTGTATATATCATTTAATTTCATCGATTGTTTCATCGAACAGCGGAGGCTGCACAGTGGCTGAGAACTCAGCATTTTAAATACAGATGAACTAAATGTGTTTGTTTTTAATCGTGTGATTAAGTGCAGCATTTTCTTTTGACTACAGCTTCTTGCATATTTGGAGCTGTCCCTCAGCTTGGGGTGTTTCAACACTGTCCTCTCCTAATTCCATTGATGTACACAGTATAGAAATGTCACTTTCAAATTTGAGTTCTGCTGAGACTATGTACTATATATTGGATTTTGATTATTTATTTATCCATTTTTATTTGAGCGAGAAGGTCAGCTGTGAGCTTAATTTGCGATGGTGAGGGGTAGGGAACGCGTGGGGGGGGTGCAGGTGTGTTTCTGGGGGAGTGGGTAGGGGATGCGTGGGGGGGGTGCAGGTGGTTTTCTGGGGGAGTGGGTAGGGGACGCGTGGGGGGGGTGCAGGTGTGTTTCTGGGGGAGTGGGTAGGGGTCGCGTGGGGGGTGCAGGTGGTTTTCTGGGGGAGTGGGTAGGGGACGCGTGGGGGGGTGCAGGTGGTTTTCTGGGGGAGTGGGGGGGTGCAGGTTGTTTTCTGGGGGAGTGGGTAGGGGACGCGCGGGGGGGGTGCAGGTGTGTTTCTGGGGGAGTGGGGGGGTGCAGGTGGTTTTCTGGGGGAGTGGGTAGGGGACGCGTGGGGGGGTGCAGGTGTGTTTCTGGGGGAGTGGGGGGGTGCAGGTGGTTTTCTGGGGGAGTAGGTAGGGGACGCGTGGGGGGGTGCAGGTGGTTTTCTGGGGGAGTGGGTAGGGGACGCGTGGGGGGGTGCAGGTGGTTTTCTGGGGGAGTGGGTAGGGGACGCGTGGGGGGATGCAGGTGGTTTTCTGGGGGAGTGGGTAGGGGACGCGTGGGGGGGTGCAGGTGGTTTTCTGGGGGAGTGGGTAGGGGACGCGTGGGGGGGTGCAGCCGTGTATCACGTGTGTCGCCACTGACCCAGTTTTGTGGGAATTTGCCCATAAAACCTGAGTTATCACCCCTGCTTTTTTTTAATAGCACCATTGGGCCTTGAAGGACCGCAGTGAATCAAGACCACAGTGTGACGTCTCATCTGAAAGACCCTCTATGGCAGGGATACTCAACTCCACGTCCTGAGGGCCACAGTGTCTCCAGTGATCTACTCCAACCATGCACTACACCACCTGATTTCACTCATTATTTTGCCTCCTTCGTTCAGGACGTGTGCTCCTCAGTGAAATAAGGTGGTGTTTCATGTGGCTGGAGCAAATCCCAGCAGACCCTGTGGCCTGCAGGACCTGGAGTTGAGAAGCCCTGTTCTGTGTCACAGTGCTGGGATGTAGATCTTTGTTTATTTGATCCAGAGCAGTGGTAACCAAGCCTGTTCCTGGAGATCTTCTGTCCTGTAGGTTTTCATTTTAACCCTAATTTGGCACACCCGACTCTACTAATTAGCAGCTCAATATTATCCGTAATTGTTGAATGAGATGTGCATTCTTAGGGTTGGAGTGAAAACCTACAGGACGGTAGATCTCCAGGAAAAGGGTTGGGCAGCCCTGCTCTAGCTGTGGACTGAGGTGTGCTTTGTTAGGGTTGGAGTGAAAACCTACAGGACAGTAGATCTCCAGGAACATGGTTGTGCAGCCCTGCTCTAGCTGTTGAATGAGGTGCGCTTTGTTAGGGTTGCAGTGAAAACCTACAGGACAGTAGATCACCAGGAATAGGGTTGGGCAGCCCTGAGCCAGAGGGAAGGCTGCCCCCTACAGGCACACAGACAGTACTTCCAGTAGCAGCGTCACTTTCCAAGGTGTCTTCGTTCCTTGAACAGTTCTTACCAAACCCAAGATTCGGCCTCAGCTGTTTGCAGTGATAAGACTGCACGGTGTGTGCCTGACTGAATGCACTCAGACTCATTTTAATATAGCTGGTGCATTAAGGTTTAATTACCGATATGACCATGTGCTCTGCATGAAAATCAGTCGTTTTAAATAATTAAAGATAAAAAAGCAGGCAAGTGTTGCTTTTAGGATCCTGTTATTGCTTTTGAGTTCAATACAAAGTCTTAAGTACTGTTGGGGAGAGCGTACCATCCAGATTTATTCAGGTTCACTAATGTGACTCTGTATATGAATAAATTATTTATGTCATTATTTATTCTCATTAATCTTATAATCTTATTTCCCCAGTTGATGCCATTGTGATGTCTCAATGACTTCTCTAAATGACTGTTTGTCTTTACGCATCAGTATAATTACACTGGTAATCTGGATTTGAACGCTAAAAGCATTAATCATCTGTTGGTTGTTGAGAACATCCATTAAGGTGGACTTTGGCCAAAGCCCAAAGCCCACGGCAGTACTGTAGTATAATGGTTCTGGACCTGGGCTGGTAACCCAAAGGTTATGGGTTCAATTAATTGTACCCTTGAGTATGGCAATATACCTGAATGAATACTTGAATGAATGCTTGAATTAATGTTTGAATGAATGCTTGAATTAATGTTTGAATGAACGTTTAAAAGATTGTCTGTAAAAATTGTAGCCTTTGTAAGTCACTCAGATCCTGGTCCGAACCTGGCCAATGGTGTCAGCATTTCTGCACTACAGATCCCATAACCCACAGCACAGGTCACAGGTCTCCAGTCTGTTCTCAGCCCCCCCACCTGGCTAAGTGATTTGCCCCGCTCCGGTGGGTCGATACTCATCATCGATGATGAAGATCGGGCCGTGACTCCGACCGTGGCTGCTGTCACAGTCCCCCCCTCCCCAGAATGAATGGGATGATAAATCTGACTCTGGCCCTCCTTGCTCCAGTCAGCATCGCTGTGTCCTGTGCTGTATTGTGCGCTGTGTCCTGTGCTGTATCCTGTGCTGTATCGTGTGCTGTGTCCTGTGCTGTATCCTGTGCTGTATCGTGTGCTGTGTCCTGTGCTGTATCCTGTGCTGTATTGTGCGCTGTGTCCTGTGCTGTATCTTGTGCTGTGTCCTGTGCTGTATCGTGTGCTGTGTCCTGTGCTGTATCGTGTGCTGTGTCCTGTGCTGTATTGTGCGCTGTGTCCTGTGTCGTATTGTGCGCTGTGTCCTGTGCTGTATTGTGCACTGTGTCCTGTGCTGTATTGTGCGCTGTGTCCTGTGCCATATTGTGCGCTGTGTCCTGTGCTGTATTGTGCAATGTGTCCTGTGCTGTATTGTGCGCTGTGTCCTGTGCTGTATCGTGTGCTGTGTCCTGTGCTGTATCCTGTGCTGTATTGTGCGCTGTGTCCTGTGCTGTATCCTGTGCTGTATCGTGTGCTGTGTCCTGTGCTGTATCGTGTGCTGTGTCCTGTGCTGTAACGTGTGCTGTGTCCTGTGCTGTGTCCTGTGCTGTATCGTGTGCTGTGTCCTGTGCTGTATCGTGTGCTGTGTCCTGTGCTGTATCGTGTGCTGTGTCCTGTGCTGTAACGTGTGCTGTGTCCTGTGCTGTGTCCTGTGCTGTATCGTGTGCTAATGTGTCCTGTGCTGTGTCCTGTGCTGTATCGTGTGCTGTGTCCTGTGCTGTAACGTGTGCTGTGTCCTGTGCTGTGTCCTGTGCTGTAACGTGTGCTGTGTCCTGTGCTGTGTCCTGTGCTGTATCGTGTGCTAATGTGTCCTGTGCTGTGTCCTGTGCTGTATCGTGTGCTGTGTCCTGTGCTGTATCGTGTGCTAATGTGTCCTGTGCTGTGTCCTGTGCTGTGTCCTGTGTTCAGTATCCTGCTCAGGAGCGGTAAAAAGCTCGCTGCATGGCGCTCTACAGGAGTGGGCATTGTCACTGACACCTTTTATTGCTTCACAGATTGATCCAATGCCTGAGTCCTCAGATCAGGAAACATAATGAGGGCAGCTTTTGCTACGATGTTGCTAATGCTAGGGAACTTGGTGGAGGTAAGCTTTGAACTCTATGGTGCTAAGGATAGGGAACACAATGGGCGTATGGTTTAACCTTTATGGTACTAACGCTAGGGCATACAATGGGGGTATGGGTTAACCTCTATGGTACTATGGCTAGGGAACACAGTGGGGCAGGCTTTAACCTCTATGGTGCTAGGACTAGTGAACGCAATAGAGGTAGGCTTTAACCTCTATGGTGCTAAGGCTAGGTAATACAATGTTGGCAGGCTTTAACCTCTATGGTACTAAGGCTATGGAACACAATGGGGCAGGCTTTAACTTCTGTGGTGCCAATGGATAAATGGTAAAAGGCTTGGGGATTGACTTACAGTTCTTTTGTGATTCAGGGTGAAACGCACATGCACACGCACACACACACACACACACACGCACACAGCTTGCCTCAGCACATTGACCTGAATTCAGAAGCCCTGCGAGCCCACAGGCCCCTCCCCTTTGGCCGTGTGATTGATAGCGTGCGTTCGCCGTGGCGCTGTCGAGGAATCGACCCGCAGGTGGAGCGTGTCAGAGCGTCCGAGCGTGTGTATGACAGGGGCGGGGGCCGAGGGGGCAGGGGGGGCGGGGTGCCGAGCGTGTGTATGATGGGGGCGGGGGGGGGGCGAGGGGGCGGGGAGCTAGAGATGCATGCTTCATAATTCCCAACATTAGAAGTGGAGTTAAACCACTGGGTAAGGGGGGGGGGGGGGGTAGTGAGCATTCCCTCTGATTCCAATCCCGCATTTAAAGAAGGTGAGACTTAATACTGGGCCTGTCACAGAGAGGAAGGACAAAAAGACAGAGAGAGAGAGCGAGAGAGAGAGAGAGAGAGAGAGAGAGAGAGAGAGAGAGAGAGAGAGAGAGAGAGAGTGAGAGAGAGAGGTGGGAAATGTTAATTGCAGGGCTTGGAAGAATCTGCGTTTAATAGGTTATTTGAAAATGCAGAAAAGGCTTCTGGAGTTGATTGTTCTTATCTCAGTTCATTAATACAATTTCCCCTCGCAAAGAGGGTCTGTAGAAGCTTTCAGGCTAAAATAATGACTACATCCGGCAGGAAGAGAGTGTCTCTCAGCTGCACGATAAGGAGACACACACACACATGTACACGCCTGCGCGCACACACACATACACACACACACACGTACACACGCACCACCAATGCAAACATGCACACAAATGCACACACACACATACCCACGCACACTCTCTCACACACTCACACAGACACACACACACACACATATCACATATGCGTAGACATGCATGCAAACATATACACACACACACACGTGCATGCACATGCACATTACATATGCACAGACACACGTGTGCACAAACGCACGCACACACACACACACACACACTTGTGTCTTCTTCCCCTCTCTCTCTTGCCGTAGGTATTTTGAGGCCCTGTCCTCTACCCATTCTGACTCCATAAAATGGAGTCTCGCTGATGTATTGTGTGATTCCCCACCATGTCAGGCTCCGCATCGCCCTCCAGCCTCGCCACAGAGAATAAAATCTCACACTCTCTCTCAGGCCACATCCACACAAGATGCGCTCTCAGTGCATTTCTCACTCAAGATTAGGCTGAATGGGTTTTTTTTTTTGGCTTTCTGCCTTCTTCAGTGAAATGGTGTTATGTGATTATGATAAACTTATCTGTCTCCGTCTATAGTGTCATAACAACCACTCAGATTATTTTGTGTGGAGCGGCCAATCCAGGGGGTTGGGGTGGGGGGGGGGGGACTAATGGTAGATTTGAGCATCAGGGTTGAATCTGGGGGGGGGGGGGGGGACTAATGGTAGATTTGAGCATCAGGGTTGAATCTGGGGGGGGGGGGGATTTGAGCATCAGGGTTGAATCTGGGGGGGGGGGGGGATTGCGAGCTCCTTTGAAATCCGCCTCTGTACTGAATCCCTAAAGCGCAGAATAAACAGCAGAATCTCCCCCCGCTGCCCGGCTCCGTGGCAACCGTGGCAACCAGATCAGCCCATAATCAATCGCCCAGCTCTGGCAGAGCAGCTGGACTGCAGCACTCCTCCCTTCATCCCTCCATTCACCTCTCCATTCATCCCTCTCTATATCCTCCTCTTCATCCCTCCTTCATTCCCTGTCGAATCCTGTGATGTTGTACTGTACATACCTCTCGCTCTGTCTCTCTTTCTGTCTCTATCTTCCTCTCCCTCTATCTCTGTTTCTCTCTCTGTCTCTCTTTCGCTCTTTCTTTCTCTATCTTCCTCTCTCTCTATCTCTGTCTCTCTCTCTCTCTCTTCCTCTCTCTCTCTCTCTATCTCTCTCTCTCTCTCTCTCTCTCTCTCTCTCTCTCTCTCTCTCTCTCTCTCTCTCTCTCTCTCTCTCTCTCTCTCTCTCTCTCTCTCTCTCTCTCTCTCTCTCTCTCTCCCCCTCTCGCTCTGCCCTTGCAGTCTCCCCAGTTCTCTGACCTGATGAATTTGAGAGCAGGCATTAATTCTTGCCGTTTGCCTGGGGCTGCAGTGCTGTTCCATCTGAAGCCAGGGCGGGAGGAACAGATGAATTATCGATCTCCATACGCTGTGTGATATTAATGCATAATGGCCTGTTTACTGCCTCGTACCGCGAGCTGCAGCTTTGGGACTCATGTTGCTCCTGTAAACTATTTGTTTTCTGGGTTTTTTTTGTTTTTTGCACATAGTTTAAGTTCCTTATCTAGCTTGGATGCTCTGTAAATGTCTCATAATGTGGATTCAAAAACCCCTATGTGATTAAACTGTAAGGTTGTGGTGGTAACCGGGGAAAAAAAAAAAGAAAAAAACCACAGGAAACAAAAATGATTCAGCTGGCAAGTGCTCATTGTCCCATCAGCCGTGGATGATGATTGACAGGCAGCGGTGACGGCTCGACTGGCGAAACGTGTGTTTGTTCCACCTGCCTGCTGCAGCTGTGAAGTGGGAACAGTTATGAGCGTCTGAATAGGACTCTTGTTCGTATGACTCCACTCAGTTCTGTTCAGTGTTATTTGTGTAGTGCTTTTTACAGAGGAAACGGACAATTGGGCAAAACGCAGGCCTGGACACCTACAAGACACGCAGTTGAGCTAAAAAACAGAAAAGAAAAAAAAAAAACAACTACAGTGGGAATAAAAACACTCAGATAGAGGCAAGAGGAGGAACCCAGCTATGGGGGGGGGGTGGGGGGGTGGGGGGGGGCGGTCTCCTTTAACCAGTCTGGTGCACCTGAGGCCCAATCTGAAGCTGCCTGCCTCTCCAGGGTCAACTCGCCAGATGACAGTGCTGGGGAGCTGTATAAGAGGAACAAAGAGACGGTTTACTTCCTTGGTGCCTAAGGATTTATTTCAGCATGGTCGACAAGTGTTCTTTTAATGTGTCGGCCAAACAGGTTTCCCAACCTCATTCTTCTTCGCATCTTCTCAGTGGTTCAAAAATTCAGTATAATGTTTAACAAAATAACAAAAGATTACTCATGCTATATTTGGTGTATGTTACATCACCAACGTGTGCATTTCCTAAAATGGTTGTCAGTTTTTCATTGAAACAGATTCAGCACAGAAGCTTTGCGGCACACTCATCGCAGAACTGGAGCCAATAGCAGCCGTTAAGGGCCGTGGCTTATTTTAAGTTGCGTGTGGGAAGATAAGGTTAGTTGAACTAATAGAGCTTGACATTTAAGATTGCTATATAGATGTAGAGACAACACAGAAATGATGGAGACTGAGGCTTTGATTCAGTGTGATCACAAAGTGCTTTGTCTTTCAGTAATTCCAGTAATGTAGAAGATGATCTATTTTTATGAATGTGGTGATTCACTGCGCTGAATCACTGGTGTGTTGTGAGAGGATTAGGGGAGTCAAGCTGCAGCACCATATCCTCACTGCAGGTAGTCTTTATCAGGGCCAAACCCACAGGGGTGCGGAACGAAACCAGCTGTCAGGAGCGGAATGAAGGCGGCTGTGTGGAGCGGAATTGAGCAGCTCTTAGGAATGATACAGACACAGTTTTTAGGAGTGGAGTGGGCATGGTTCTTAACTATATGAGGAGCAAACTGTTAGGACCAGAATGGACAGGGCTGTTAGGAGAGGAATGGACAGGGCTGTGAGGAGAGGAATGGAGAGGGCTGTTAGGAGAGGAATGTACAGGGCTGTGAGGAGAGGAATGGAGAGGGCTGTTAGGAGAGGAATGGAGAGGGCTGTTAGGAGAGGAATGTACAGGGCTGTGAGGAGAGGAATGGAGAGGGCTGTGAGGAGAGGAATGGACAGGGCTGTGAGGAGAGGAATGGACAGGGCTGTGAGGAGAGGAATGGACAGGGCTGTTAGGAGAGGAATGGACAGGGCTTTTAGGATCAGCAGCTCTTAGGAATGCTGGAACTCCTGTCTGTAACAGTCTGAGACGGGCGGGTCACACTGCTGTAACTCCTCCCTCTAACAGTCTGAGACGGGCGGGTCACACTGCTGTAACTCCTCCCTCTAACAGTCTGAGACGGGCGGGTCACACTGCTGTAACTCCTCCCTCTAACAGTCTGAGACGGGCGGGTCACACTGCTGTAACTCCTCCCTCTATCAGTCTGAAATGCTGTCATCGCGTCTGAAATCTTTGACCTGAACTTGAATTGAGTTTCAGGTGCGGAATGGATCTGGCTCTTAAGTTCATGTTGTCTCGAGCGGAGGAGTAGAACATACCTTTTTTCGAGCAGCAGAACACTGCCATGTGTGCGAAAGCTTCTTTTTAAATATGCATACGGTTAGAAACAGAACAGAAATGGCAAGGCGCATTCCGTGATAGGTGGATAATGGATGAGGCCTGTCAGCGATGGAATATCCAATCATAGGTCAGCATTCAAGCGCAGGTGGTTGATGATCAAATATGAGCTGTTTTTCGATAACTCAGGTGCAAAAACAGCCTTTGTGTGGGCGGCTAATTTAAGCAAGGCTTAGTCAATGCAAAATCATATTAATGACCCAAATGGCTCCGTCTGCCATATTCATGAGCTGCAAGAGGTTTTCCAGTTGCTTTTTTTCAGGGGAAAAGGAGCAAGGTGGGAATTGTTCAAGAGGCAACAGAGCTTTTCTAAATGTTCGCTTCTCTTTGATTCGTATTTTTGTCTTCCTGAAAAGCAGATACAGAACCTATTTGTTTATTTTGCTTTTCACATACAAAAATATGTCCCTGAAGACATGCTCTCCAAATGTATCTCTCTCTTTCTCCCTCTCTCTCTCTCTCTCTCAATTTTCAATTTCAATTTCAATTTAAGTTGCTTTATTGGCATGAAATACAAATGTAATTATTGCCAAAGCATACATATAATATGTAAAATAACAGTAATATTAAAATAATAATGATAAATGTAAAAATATATACAAATAACAGTATTGACATACTCTCTCTCTCTCCATCTCTCTCTCTCACTGTCTCCATCTCTACCTCTCTTTCTGAAAAAAAGCAGAGCAGTCTTTCAAAGCTTTTCGGTAGGTCTGCATTGATGGTGTGGTTTCTTCAGTGGGGACAGCAGGCAGAAGAGAGAGGGGGTGGCTTTTTTTGGTCGGGGGGGGGGGGGGCTTAATGGGATGAAGCAGCTGTTCTCTCGGGCTGTAATTGAACAGGTGGGACACCTGGGGGCTTCTGGCTCAATGACGCACCCCCCTGCCCCACCCCCCACCCCCCCTACTCCCGTCCCCCCTTCCCTACGGGATGGACCATCCTAATTTGCATAAAACTGAAGCGAAATGAAAGGGGCTTTTAAAGCTCACTCATTCTAAGTGATCCCTTTGTTAAAAGAAAAAAAAATACAAATTTCAGCACAGTGTCTTATTTATTTATTTGTTTACTTATTAATTAATTTACTTATTTTGCTTTTAAGAAAAATCTGTTTTTTTTCCTCTTGATGAAATGAAAGGGGAAAATTCATTAGTAAAAGGGCAGTGTCAACTGCAGGGCATGGCGGGGTGGGGGGGCGTATCAGGAGGGGGGGTTCAGAAGCGAAGGAGAGCTCTCAGATGTACAGATGGCTGGAGCAGATCTGCCGACCGTTATCCGCGAGCGCGGTCCGCCATCGGGGTCCGCCATCGGGGTCGTCCCGCGCCGTCGTTTCGTCCTCGTCTGTGAGACCGGCGTGGGGCGACACCGCTGGCGTTCAACAAGCGCACTTTAACACAACGGAGCTCAGCGCATTTAAGCCAGAGAACGTGCATACATCACAGGAATGTCCACTTTCAGCACTTTTCTTAATAAGATGGGGAAAGGCCAACTATGACGTAATCATTCCCTGTTGCCAAACCAGGACTGAGGAGCTGGGTAATTTAAAATGGCTGATTTACTTCAGGTTTGTCAGCCGGTGTGTCAGAGTCTGTCTTCAGTCCTTTTTATAACCCGCCTCAGTCTGAAACGCGGAGGTGCCGAGTTTAAATTATTTACGCAAGTTTTCCTCCCAACCCGTTCTCCAGACCCGTTACCCAGAGTGCATCAGTACAGGAAACGGGCTTTATGAAAGCGTCTGACCATAATCCTCCAACGAACGACGTTTGTGCGTTTACGCTTTCCCTGGTGCTGTAGTGGCCAGCCAGCGTCTGCTGATTTGTAGGATATCCATCCCCGATCTGTTTCCCTGTCGCCGAACATGAGCCCCCATGAGACATCGCGTCCCCTTACGATACACAGCCAAGGAGTCATTTTCCCTAAACAAAATGATTTGTATTATGCGGTGACAGACAGACTCTGGGACGCAGTCCGTGGCTTAGCGTTAGCGGGGAGGCTGTCATTATACCCGGTTTAAAATGACGGCTATCAATCTTTAAAGGAGGCGCTGGAGTGGAATGAATTATTTCGCGTGCGAGAAAAACAGGGCCTACGAGTGTCGAGAATGCAAATGAGCTTTTAAATATTAATCACCGGCAGAGCCTTCGATGCTCACTGGGGCTGCGGGTTCGATGCTCACAGGGGGGGCTGCGGGTTCGATGCTCACAGGGGCTGTGGGTTCGATGCTCACGGGGGGACTGTGGGTTCGATGCTCACAGGGGCTGTGGGTTCGATGCTCACAGGGGGAGCTGCGGGTTCGATGCTCACAGGGGCTGTGGGTTCGATGCTCACGGGGGGACTGTGGGTTCGATGCTCACAGGGGGGGCTGCGGGTTCGATGCTCACAGGGGCTGTGGGTTCGATGCTCACGGGGGGACTGTGGGTTCGATGCTCACAGGGGGGCTGTGGGTTCGATGCTCACGGGGGGACTGTGGGTTCGATGCTCACAGGGGGACTGTGGGTTCGATGCTCACAGGGGGGCTGTGGGTTCAATGCTCACAGGGGCTGTGGGTTCGATGCTCACGGGGGGGCTGCAGGTTCGATGCTCACGGGGCCGCAGGCTCTGCTTTGCTTCCTAAAGGTGGTCTGTGTGCAGGCTTGGCGTGAAAAGGCTCACATGATTTCTACCTCACTGATAAGATTTGCATTTTGCCAAAAAAAAAAAAAAGAGAGAGAATGTGTGTGGGAGAAAAAGAGAGAGAGGGGTAGAAGGAGGGAAGGAGAGAGAGAGAGAGAGAAAGAAAGAAAGAGAGAGAAAAAGCCCCAGATTCTCTGACCTGGAAGTCACCCAGCGGGCGCTTGGCGACGCTGCTCACGTACAGGTTCTGTTCACAGTGGCGCTCACATGGGACCCGCTGAGCTCTCCCTCCCCCGCCCCGCGCCCCCGCCCCGCTCCGTGCCCCGCGCCGCTGCAGAGCGCTTTACCCCTAAATTTACGCCTTCGTTTCCGGGCGAGGAGGGACAGGCTCGGACCGCTGCCACCTGTGTGCGTCCCCCGGGCCTCTGGGGCTCGGAGGGAACTGTGAAATATGAACGAGGGCCAAAATAACAGCAGGATCTCTCCCCTCCCCTCTCTTTTTCTCTCTCTCACTCTCTCCCACTCTCTCTCTCTCTCTCTCTCTCTATCTCTCCCTCCCTCTCTCTCTGCTTCCCTCCCTGTGTCTTTCTCTTCTTCCCTCTCTGCTTCTCTCTTCCCCTCTCTCTCTCGCTCTCTCTCTCCGTCACTCAGTCTCATAATCTTTCTCCGCACAAGCAGACAGCTGGTGCACACAGACCACACACTAGGGGAAGGCTGTGGGTGGTTTGGAGCGATCGAGTTCAAAGAGCAATGATTGATTTTTTTATTTATTTTTTGCTCAATGTAGAAAATGTCAGATTGTTTAAATAGTGTGTCAGACACGCATGGTGCATTTATGTGCGTTTCACCTCAGATCGTTTTAGCCGTGTGTGTTTCTGCCGCTTTCCTCAAGCGTAGTTTTTTTTCGATGCGGGTTTTCGGATGGTGAAAGCGTGGCGTGATTTTAATGCAAATGCGTCTCTAATGGAGGGAAATGAAGAGGATGTGGAAACGCGCTCTTCCCTCATGAAGACGTGCGGGATACTGTGAGCAGCTGAGAGCTGCATTCAGCGCGTGGAAGCTGGCGCCCTCCGCCGCTGGAGCACGCTCAGATTCGGCTCAGCGCTGCGCCGCGTCTCCAGCATCCGCCTCCCGAGCCCCGCCCCTTCGCCGGGCTGCTGTTGTTGTGGTTCTTCTTTGTGTTTTTTTGTTGTAAATTTTATCTCTTTGTATTCCGCTCAGTTTTGGAGCGGATTGGACTGAGCTGACAGGATACGTCTGCTCCTGGCATCGCACCAGTTAGATCTTTGCCTGCTAATAAACGCAGGCCTGAACGTGGCACGCTCAACGTCAGAATGCTTTATTGGCACGACAGGGCATTTCTTACATCGCCAAGGCACAGAAATGAACATATACAATGGAACGCATCAGCATGAATCTAGACAAACACAGGCCTTTCCTGATATGCTCACTGGTTGTCCCTCTGTTTACGGCAAGCTGTTACGTGGTTTACATTACATTACATCACATTGCAGGCATTTGGCAGACGCTCTTATCCAGAGCGACGTACAACAAAGTGTATAACCATAACCAGGAGCACGTGTGCTGAAAAGCCTAGAGGGAAGTACCGGTCCAAGTGCAGGGAACAACTGCATAGTTCAACTTGGACCCTGAAGGTTAATCTGTTGAACACAAACAAAAGGTAGCAACAAAGCAGTCTATGTAAATAATACAGGCAATAATTAAACAAGCAGGCATGAGTGCAATAACTAAAATAAACTAAAATTAACAGCTTACCTAGCTACATACCTAGGCTTCCATAGCCAATTAGAGACTACAGGAAGGTAGGGAGGGATGGAGAGAGGTGCAACCTGAAGAGGTGGGTCTTCATTCGCTGTTTGAAGATGGTCAGGGTCTCAGCTGTTCTGACCTCCACGGGAAGGTCATTCCACCATCGTGGAGCCAGAACAGACAGGAGATGTGACCGGGAAGCCCAATGCATAGGCTAGTCCATTGCATTTTCTGTGTTCCCTAATAAGCAGGGGAGCTGTTGGTGGTCATTTAGTTTTAAATTCTGGGGAGGTTTTAATGAATTTGGGGTGGACATTCTCCCTTATGTTGTGGTAATTTTTACATGTTGTGAGGGACTCTACTCCCTGACTGCAGTGTGAGCAGTCTGTCCTCTTTGGGCAGCCAGGCCTACCTGTGAAGGCCAGTTTCTATGGCCAGGCTGTGCTCACTGAATCTGTACGTTGTCAAGGTTTTTCTCTGCTTGCTGTCTGTCACCATGGTCAGGAAACCAGCCACAGCGTATAGTCTGTTTAGGGACAATTAGCAATTTTGTTTTGGGTTTTTGTAATTTCTTTCCAATAGATCAAATATTTTTCTTACTGTTTAATTATAATTGTGTTTGGTCGAATTCTTGAGCTAGGAGGATGTCACTGTCCTGAGACTGTGTTATTAGTTGTGTTGGTACTTCAGTGAGTCCCAGGACCAGTTGATTAAGCAGCCTCGTGTTTATATTCACCTTGGGGTCACTCATTTTAAAACTTTTTCAACATTTGATAGCTCTTTTCTGAATATTAATTAGTGGTGGATTCTGGCCTAATTCTGCCCTGCGTGCATTATCTGTGGTTTTCCCCTGAACCCGGAGGATGCCTTTACAGAACTCCTTATGCAGGGTTTACATTGTTTGTCCCATTTTGCAAGTTTGTGTTGTGTTAGTGAACCCCACACTCCCCCCTTCGCTCTGTCTCTCTCCCTCCCTCCCCACACTTTCTCTTCCTCCCTCTCTCTATCTCCCTCCCCTCCTCTTTCTTTCGTAGCTCTTTTGGCAGGTTTGCAGTGGTATACCCTCACCCTGCACCCCCCCCCCCAGGGTCTCAGGATTTTCCCAGAGTGCCCCTGGTGTGCGCCTCAGGAACACGGTGCTCTCATAATCAGCCGTTTGGCACACGTGCCCTGTCTCCTGCTATTTAAATCAGAATGCACTTCTGTCCCTCTCTCTCTTTAACTCTCTCCCTCTCTGTCTCTAACTCTCTCTCTAACACTCTCTCTCTCTCTCTCTATCTCTCTCTCTCTCTCTCCCTCTCTGTCTTTAACTCTCTCTCTAACTCTCTCTTTAATTCAAATTCAAATTCAAAATGCTTTATTGGCATGAAATACACTTGTACTTATTGCCAAAGCGTACACATAGAAACAGGAACAGGAAACATGAAATACGAACAACATTGTGGAAACGACAACAATGCAATCAACAGTGTGGCAATGGCCACAACGAGTAGGCTATACAATAATAACAATAATAAAATCATAACAATAATAATAATAATAATAATAATAATGTAAAAAAATAAAAAAATTTAAAAAAAGATTGAAATTAATAAATTATTAAAATAAATATATTTGTGGTGGTCAACCAGTGTCCCTCAGATTTTGAATCTTTATCTCTCTCTGTCTCTCTCTCCCCCACTCTGTCTCTCACTCCCTCACTCCCCCTCTCTCTCTGTCTCTCTCTCTCTCTCTCTAACTCTCTGTCTCACTCTCTCTCTCTCACTCTCTCTCTTTCTCTCTGTCTCCCTCTCTCTCCCTCTCTCTCTCTTTCTCACTCCACTCTCTCTCTCTCTATCTCTCTCTGTCTCTCTGTCTCTCTCTGTCTTTATTTCCCGCCGTTCTGTCTCTGTCTCCTCTGAATGTTTGCGGCTCTGTGGCCCTGTAGTTGGTTTGGCGCGCGGTCTGTGTGGCGTCTCCGCGGTCCTGCACACGCAGGCCGGTCCGTGCCGCGGCCCGAAGGCTCGGCCAATCAGAGAGCGCTTCTCCGGCACACAATGGCGGGTCGGTTTCAATGCAGCGGACGGCTAAAGACCGCTGCCCAAAAAAGGAAGAAAACAAAAACAAAAACCTCCAGATAGTTCTCTCTCTTTCTCCCTCTTTTTTTGTTAATACTGGCACTAATTTCTCAACGCACTGGAGATCAGCAATTCGGGCGAACACAAGCTCGTATGCGGCGTGCTTTAATGTGTTTTGACACTGCAGAATGTTTCTTGCATGCACAAAAAAATGCAGATGCGCAGCTGCATGGGCCCCTCAGCAACTCAAACGGGCTGCAGCCCTGAAACTGTGAGGCGAAATTGTAATCGCGGCAACTTAAGATGTTGCCCTTGTTGACATGGCAACTGAACAATCACTGCCAGATTAGAAAGCGGCAGTTTTTTTTTAAACAGGATTAGTGGCAGCCAGTTGGCTTGAAGGCCTGAAAGTGAAATGCGCATTCTAGTAAAAAAAATAAGACATCTTCTTTTGACTTTAGATTACGTGATCTTTGATTCATCCGGAGATTAGCGGGCTAAGCCATGTCCCACATGGATGTCATTCTGTTGTGTAACGGTAAAGACTGGCCATCTTCTGGTGAGCGTTCAAGCTTCTCTGAACCTCCATCATTCTGTGCAAGGCTGGCATTAGCTCAGGGTTCGAGTGTCTCTGCAGCATCTGAATTGAAGTCATCGCAGTCATCGCAAGGGATTATTTCAACTGTTTGCCATAGGAATCATGGCTGCATGAGATGTACCAGCTTTCAGAGTAGACGTAAAAACGAGGTCCCAACTCACCAGTTTCTCTAAAGTCCGCACTGAAGCCTGTCCCTACCCAGCATGCCTCTCCATTTTACTCATTTCCCTGCATACCTGGTGGAATAGAAGCTACACCATCTCTGTTTCTCTTACATATGGGATCTTGCGCAAAATGGCTGCTGCAGCATGCCCCAGAGGAGACCCAGCAGAGCCCTGTCTTTGGGGTCCTGATAAGGGATTGAATGGCTCTACACAAACGGAGTGGGCATTGGATTTTGAGGACTCGAAATTGAGTCGAAATCGAAGTCGATTTCTCCCATAAATCGAAACAAAAGGTCATTGCAAATGCAAAACAAAGAAACAATGATGTATTAAAGAGATGGTCTTGCTTTGGCAGCAGTAAAAATCCCTAGCATTAATTAGGAAGAACACACGTCAGACAACCCCCCACCCCACCCCCGAAATAACTTAATGAAATAGCAGAAGGGGAGTCTTGGTGCATCTGACAGACGAAATGCATCTTCCCTGGTTTGTTCTCCCAGAATTCCACCCTAGGTGCCCTCTCTCCATCTCAAATGGCGCAGTAGTGTGTCATGTGGTGGGGTTGGAGGGGTGGGGGGGGGGGTAAAGAGACGATAGAGTGCCTGTGTGTAATATGTGTTTGTGTGTGTGTGTGT
This sequence comes from Anguilla anguilla, assembly GCF_013347855.1. Classification (NCBI taxonomy): domain Eukaryota; kingdom Metazoa; phylum Chordata; class Actinopteri; order Anguilliformes; family Anguillidae; genus Anguilla; species Anguilla anguilla. The sequence goes on along the minus strand of NC_049216.1, from coordinate 35,917,027 downwards.
GTGTGTGCGTGCCGGGGGGGGGGGGGGGGGGGGGAGGGATAAAGATGAGAGAGTGAGATATTTATGTGTTTGGAGCAGTACCACTCAGGGCTGAATTTAGCCAGACTACATGCGGAGTTGGTAATTATGATTGATTAGCATACGTGATTAATTATAAGACGGATTTGCTAAACGCTTACACGCACAGTTGAACCAGAAAGGTAAAAACGCCTCTGTGGAACTAAAATAGGAGCCCTCCCCTCCCCACTCCTCACCCCCGCCCCCACCCCCATTCCTGCATCCTCCTCGTTCCACATTCTGTCTTCTATATAAAGCGCCTGAGCGTTAGCCCGTCCTGCAGGGATGCGTCCTGCCGAGGGCAGGTTTGACGCACAGCTGTGTTCTGTCAGGGACGCGAGCGCCGTTCCCCGCGCCGAGAATATCACAGCAGAGGTCCTGCTGGTGGGCGGAGCCACCGCCACCGCCACCGCCGTCGCAGGCGTGACCTTGGAACGGTGCAGCAGGTGCGCAGCGCGTTGTGTGTGTGTGTGTGTGTGTGTGTGTGTGTTTGTGTGTGTGCGTGTGTGTGTGCGTGAGTGTGTGCATGTGTGTGTGTGTGTGTGTGTGCGTGTGTGTGTGTTTGTGTGTGTGCGTGTGTGGTGTGCGTGAGTGTGTGCATGTGTGTGTGCGTGTGTGTGTGTGTGTGTGTGTGTGTGTGTGTGAACCAGGCCCGGAGAAGCGCGAAGGGTTTGTGTTCCCGCACGCGCAAAGCATGGTGGAATGGGAGCGATGGGGGGGGGGGGGTGCTAGCGGGGTGGGGGGGCTGGCGCACAGTAGCTCGTCTGCGGCTCTCCTCTCAGCCCCCCCCACCCAAGCCCCCCCCCCCACCCCAGCGTGCGTCTGAGAGGACTGCGTGCTGTAATCCATGTGTTTGTGCGCCCGATCTGTCGCCGTGATGGATGACAGGGAGGTGGCGGATCCTCAAAACGCAAGCCCTGTCTCCTAGGACCTGCCCCCCAGGCCCCCCCCCCCCCCCCCCCCAAACCAACAGGAGGCGGAAATACACAAATGAGGGCGGTCCAGGTGCTCTCGTCGCCTCGGCGACAGGGCAGACGGCCCTGT
>NC_049216.1:35897144-35910826 GCF_013347855.1 Anguilla anguilla | reverse complement strand
TCTGCCCTCTCTCTCTCTTCCTCTCTCTCTGTCTCTCTCTGTCTCTCTTTCGCTCTTTCTGTCTCTATCTTCCTCTCTCTCTCTGTCTCTCTCTCTCTCTCTCTCTCTCTCTCCCCCTCTCGCTCTGCCCTTGCAGTCTCCCCAGTTCTCTGACCTGATGAATTTGAGAGCAGGCATTAATTCTTGCCGTTTGCCCGGGGCTGCAGTGCTGTTCCATCTGAAGCCAGGGCGGGAGGAACAGATGAATTATCGATCTCCATACGCTGTGTGATATTAATGCATAATGGCCTGTTTACTGCCTCGTACCGCAGGCTGCAGCTTTGGGACTCATGTTGCTCCTGTAAACTATTTGTTTTCTGGGTTTTTTTTTTGTTTTTTGCACATACTTTAAGTTCCTTATCTAGCTTGGATGCTCTGTAAATGTCTCCTAACTCAGTAGATAATGTGGATTCAGAAACCCCCATGTGATTAAACTGTAAGGTTGTGGTGGTAACCGGGGAAAAAAAAAAAAAAAACAAGACAAAAAAAAAAAAAGAAAAAAACCACAGGAAACAAAAATGATTCAGCTGGCAAGTGCTCATTGTCCCATCAGCCGTGGATGATGATTGACAGGCAGCGGTGACGGCTCGACTGGCTGAACGTGTGTTTGTTCCACCTGCCTGCTGCAGCTGTAAAGTGGGAACAGTTATGAGCGTCTGAATAGGACTCTTGTTCGTATGACTCCACTCAGTTCTCTTCAGTGTTATTTGTGTAGTGCTTTTTACAGAGGAAACGGAAAATTGGGCATAACGCAGGCCTGAACACCTACAAGACACGCAGTTGAGCTAAAAAACAGAAAAGAAAAAAAAAAACAACTACAGTGAGGATAAAAACACTCAGATAGAGGCAAGAGGAGGAACCCAGCTATGGGGGGGGGGTGGGGGGGGGGCGGTCTCCTTTAACCAGTCTGGTGCACCTGAGGCCCAATCTGAAGCTGCCTGCCTCTCCAGGGTCAACTCGCCAGATGACAGTGCTGGGGAGCTGTATAAGAGGAACAAAGAGACGGTTTACTTCCTTGGTGCCTAAGAATTTATTTCAGCATGGTCAGCATGTGTCGGCCAAACAGGTTTCCCAACCTCATTCTTCTTCGCATCTTCTCAGTGGTTCAAAAATTCAGTATAATGTTTAACAAAATAACAAAAGATTACTCATGCTATATTTGGTGTATGTTACATCACGAGTACCAACGTGTGCATTTCCTAAAATGGTTGTCAGTTTTTCATTGAAACAGATTCAGCACAGAAGCTTTGCGGCACACTCATCGCAGAACTGGAGCCAATAGCAGCCGTTAAGGACAGTGGCTTATTTTAAGTTGCGTGTGGGAAGATAAGGTTAGTTGAACTAATAGAGCTTGACATTTAAGATTGCTATATAGATGTAGAGACAACACAGAAATGATGGAGACTGAGGCTTTGATTCAGTGTGATCACAAAGTGCTTTGTCTTTCAGTAATTCCAGTAATGTAGAAGATGGTCTATTTTTATGAATGTGGTGATTCACTGCGCTGAATCACTGGTGTGTTGTGAGAGGATTAGGGGAGTCAAGCTGCAGCACCATATCCTCACTGCAGGTAGTCTTTATCAGGGCCAAACCCACAGGGGTGCGGAACGAAACCAGCTGTCAGGAGCGGAATGAAGGCGGCTGTGTGGAGCGGAATTGAGCAGCTCTTAGGAATGATACAGACAGTTTTTAGGAGTGGAGTGGGCATGGTTCTTAACTATATGAGGAGCAAACTGTTAGGACCAGAATGGACAGGGCTGTTAGGAGAGGAATGGACAGGGCTGTGAGGAGAGGAATGGACAGGGCTGTGAGGAGAGGAATGGAGAGGGCTGTTAGGAGAGGAATGTACAGGGCTGTGAGGAGAGGAATGGACAGGGCTGTTAGGAGAGGAATGGACAGGGCTGTGAGGAGAGGAATGGAGAGGGCTGTTAGGAGAGGAATGGACAGGGCTGTGAGGAGAGGAATGGACAGGGCTGTTAGCAGAATGGACAGGGCTGTTAGGAGAGGAATGGACAGGGCTGTGAGGAGAGGAATGTACAGGGCTGTTAGGAGCAGAATGTACAGGGCTGTAAGGAGAGGAATGGACAGGGCTGTTAGGAGAGGAATGTACTGGGCTGTGAGGAGAGGAATGTACAGGGCTGTGAGGAGAAGAATGGACAGGGCTGTTAGGAGAGGAATGTACAGGGCTGTGAGGAGAGGAATGTACAGGGCTGTGAGGAGAGGAATGTACAGGGCTGTAAGGAGAGGAATGTACAGGGCTGTGAGGAGAGGAATGTACAGGGCTGTGAGGAGAGAAATGGACAGGGCTGTTAGGAGAGGAATGGAGAGGGCTGTTAGGAGAGGAATGGACAGGGCTGTTAGGAGAGGAATGTACAGGGCTGTGAGGAGAGGAATGTACAGGGCTGTAAGGAGAGGAATGTACAGGGCTGTGAGGAGAGGAATGTACAGGGCTGTTAGGAGAGGAATGGAGAGGGCTGTTAGGAGAAGAATGGACAGGGCTGTTAGGAGAGGAATGGAGAGGGCTGTTAGGAGAGGAATGTACAGGGCTGTGAGGAGAGGAATGGAGAGGGCTGTTAGGAGAGGAATGTACAGGGCTGTTCGGAGAGGAATGGAGAGGGCTGTTAGGAGAGGATTGGAGAGGGCTGTTAGGAGAGGAATGTACAGGGCTGTGAGGAGAGGAATGGACAGGGCTGTTAGGAGAGGAATGGACAGGGCTTTTAGGAAAGGGATCAGCAGCTCTTAGGAATGCTGGAACTCCTGTCTGTAACAGTCTGAGACGGGCGGATCACACTGCTGTAACTCCTCCCTCTAACAGTCTGAGACGGGCGGGTCACACTGCTGTAACTCCTCCCTCTAACAGTCTGAGACAGGCGGGTCACACTGCTGTAACTCCTCCCTCTAACAGTCTGAGACGGGCGGGTCACACTGCTGTAACTCCTCCCTCTAACAGTCTGAGACGGGCGGGTCACACTGCTGTAACTCCTCCCTCTAACAGTCTGAGACGGGCGGGTCACACTGCTGTAACTCCTCCCTCTAACAGTCTGAAATGCTGTCATCGCATCTGAAATCTTTGACCTGAACTTGAATTGAGTTTCAGGTGCGGAATGGATCTGGCTCTTAAGTTCATGTTGTCTCGAGCGGAGGAGTAGAACATACCTTTTTTCGAGCAGCAGAACACTGCCATGTGTGCAAAAGCTTCTTTTTAAATATGCATACGGTTAGAAACAGAACAGAAATGGCAAGGCGCATTCCGTGATAGGTGGATAATGGATGAGGCCTGTCAGCGATGGAATATCCAATCATAGGTCAGCATTCAAGCGCAGGTGGTTGATGATCAAATATGAGCTGTTTTTCGATAACTCAGGTGCAAAAACAGCCTTTGTGTGGGCGGCTAATTTAAGCAAGGCTTAGTCAATGCAAAATCATATTAATGACCCAAATGGCTCCGTCTGCCATATTCATGAGCTGCAAGAGGTTTTCCAGTTGCTTTTTTTCAGGGGAAAAGGAGCAAGATGGGAATTGTTCAAGAGGCAACAGAGCTTTTCTAAATGTTCGCTTCTCTTTGATTCGTATTTTTGTCTTCCTGAAAAGCAGATACAGAACCTATTTGTTTATTTTGCTTTTCACATACAAAAATATGTCCCTGAAGACATGCTCTCCAAATATATATCTCTCTTTCTCCCTCTCTCTCTCTCTCAATTTTCAATTTCAATTTCAATTTAAGTTGCTTTATTGGCATGAAATACAAATGTAATTATTGCCAAAGCATACATATAACATGTAAAATAACAGTAATATTAAAATAATAATGATAAATGTAACAATATATACAAATAACAGTATTGACATACTCTCTCTCTCTCTCTCTCTCTCTCTCCATCTCTCTCTCTCTCACTGTCTCCATCTCTGCCTCTCTTTCTGAAAAAAAGCAGAGCTGTCTTTCAAAGCTTTTCGGTGGGTCTTCATTGATGGTGTGGTTTCCTTGGTGGGGACAGCAGGCAGAAGAGAGAGGGGGTGGCTTTTTTTGGTCGGGGGGGGGGGGGGGGGGGGGCTTAATGGGATGAAGCAGCTGTTCTCTCGGGCTGTAATTGAACAGGTGGGACACCTGGGGGCTTCTGGCTCAATGATGCACCCCCCCGCCCCACCCCCCACCCCCCCTACTCCCTTCCCCCCTTCCCTACGGGATGGACCATCCTAATTTGCATAAAACTAAAGCGAAATGAAAGGGGCTTTTAAAGCTCACTCATTCTAAGTGATCCCTTTGTTAAAAGAAAAAAAAATACAAATTTCAGCACAGTGTCTTATTTATTTATTTGTTTACTTATTAATTAATTTACTTATTTTGCTTTTAAGAAAAATCTGTTTTTTTTTCCTCTTGATGAAATGAAAGGGGAAAATTCATTAGTAAAAGGGCAGTGTCAACTGCAGGGCATGGCGGGGTGGGGGGGCGTATCGGGAGGGGGGGGGGGGGTTCAGAAGCGAAAGAGAGCTCTCAGATGTACAGATGGCTGGAGCAGATCTGCCGACCGTTATCCGCGAGCGCGGTGCGCCATCGGGGTCGTCCCGCGCCGTCGTTTCGTCCGCGTCCGCGAGACCGGCGTGGGGCGACCACGCTGGCGTTCAACAAGCGCTTTTTAACACAACGGAGCTCAGCGCATTTAAGCCAGAGAACGTGCATACATCACAGGAATGCCCACTTTCAGCACTTTTCTTAATAAGATGGGGAAAGGCCAGCTATGACGTAATCATTCCCTGTTGCCAAACCAGGACTGAGGAGCTGGGTAATTTAAAATGGCTGATTTACTTCAGGTTTGTCAGCCGGTGTGTCAGAGTCTGTCTTCAGTCCTTTTTATAACCCGCCTCAGTCTGAAACGCGGAGGTGCTGAGTTTAAATTATTTACGCGAGTTTTCCTCCCAACCCGTTCTCCAGACCCGTTACCCAGAGTGCATCAGTACAGGAAACGGGCTTTATAAAAGCGTCTGACCATAATCCTCCAACGAACGACGTTTGTGCGTTTACGCTTTCCCTGGTGCTGTAGTGGCCAGCCTGCGTCTGCTGATTTGTAGGATATCCATCCCCGATCTGTTTCCCTGTCGCCGAACATGAGCCCCCATGAGACATCACGTCCCCTTACGATACACAGCCAAGGAGTCATTTTCCCTAAACAAAATGAGTTGTATTATGCGGTGAAAGACAGACTCTGGGACGCAGTCCGTGGCTTAGCGTTAGCGGGGAGGCTGTCATTATACCCGGTTTAAAATGACGGCTATCAATCTTTAAAGGAGGCGCTGGAGTGGAATGAATTATTTCGCGTGCGAGAAAAACAGGGCATACGAGTGTCGAGAATGCAAATGAGCTTTTAAATATTAATCACCGGCAGAGCCTTCGATGCTCACAGGGGGGACTGTGGGTTCGATGCTCACAGGGGGGGCTGCGGGTTCGATGCTCACAGGGGCTGTGGGTTCGATGCTCATGGGGGGACTACTGCGGGTTCGATGCTCACAGGGGCTGTGAGTTCGATGCTCATGGGGGGACTGTGGGTTCGATGCTCACAGGGGGGGCTGCGGGTTCGATGCTCACGGGGGGGCTGCAGGTTCGATGCTCACGGGGGCCGCGGGCTCTGCTTTGCTTCCTAAAGGTGGTCTGTGTGCAGGCTTGGTGTGAAAAGGCTCACATGATTTCTACCTCACTGATAAGATTTGCATTTTGCCAAAAAAAAAAAAGAGAGAGAATGTGTGTGGGAGAAAAAGAGAGAGAGGGGTAGAAGGAGGGAAGGAGAGAGAGAGAGAGAAGGAAAGAGAGAGAAAAAGCCCCAGATTCTCTGACCTGGAAGTCACCCAGCGGGCGCTTGGCGATGCTGCTCACGTACAGGTTCTGCTCACAGTGGCGCTCACATGGGACCCGCTGAGCTCTCCCTCCCCCGCCCCGCTCCCCCGCCCCGCTCCCCCGCCCCGCTCCGTGCCCCGCGCTGCTGCACAGCGCTTTACCCCTAAATTTACGCCTTCGTTTCCGGGCGAGGAGGGACAGGCTCGGACCGCTGCCACCTGTGTGCGTCCCCCGGGCCTCTGGGGCTCGGAGGGAACTGCGAAATATGAACGAGGGCCAAAATAACAGCAGGATCTCTCCCCTCCCCTCTCTTTTTCTCTCTCTCACTCTCTCTCACTCTCTCCCACTCTCTCTCTCTCTATCTCTCCCCCCCTCTCTCTGCTTCCCTCCCTGTGTCGTTCTCTTCTTCCCTCTCTGCTTCTCTCTTCCCCTCTCTCTCTCTCTCTCCGTCACTCAGTCTCATAATCTTTCTCCGCACAAGCAGACAGCTGGTGCACACAGACCACACACTAGGGGAAGGCTGTGGGTGGTTTGGAGCGATCGAGTTCAAAGAGCAATGATTGATTTTTTTATTTATTTTTTGCTCAATGTAGAAAATGTCAGATTGTTTAAATAGTGTGTCAGACACGTATGGTGCATTTATGTGCGTTTCACCTCAGATCGTTTTAGCCGTGTGTGTTTCTGCCGCTTTCCTCAAGCGTAGTTTTTTCTCGATGCGGGTTTTCGGATGGTGAAAGCGTGGCGTGATTTTAATGCAAATGCGTCTCTAATGGAGGGAAATGAAGAGGATGTGGAAACGCGCGCTTCCCTCGTGAAGACGTGCGGGATACTGTGAGCAGCTGAGAGCTGCATTCAGCGCGTGAAAGCTGGCGCCCTCCGCGGCTGGAGCGCGCTCAGATGCGGCTCAGCGCTGCGCCTCCCGAGCCCCGCCCCTTCGCCGGGCTGCTGTTGTTGTGTTTCTTCTTTGTGTTTTTTTGTTGTAAATTTTATCTCTTCGTATTCCGCTCAGTTTTGCAGCGGATTGGACTGAGCTGACTGAGCTGGCATCGCGCCAGTTAGATCTTTTCCTGCTAATAAACGCAGGCCTGAACGTGGCACGCTCAACGACAGAGCGCTTTATTGGCACGACAGGGCATTTCTTACATCGCCAAGGCACAGAAATGAACATATACAATGGAACACATCAGCATGAATCTAGACAAACACAGGCCTTTCCTGATATGCTCACTGGTTGTCCCTCTGTTTACGGCAAGCTGTTACGTAGTTTACATTACAGTACATTACATTGCAGGCATTTGGCAGACGCTCTTATCCAGAGCGACGTACAACAAAGTGTATAACCATAACCAGGAACAAGTGTGCTGAAAACCCTAGAGGGAAGTACAGTTCCAAGTGCAGGGAACAACTGCATAGTTCAACTTGGACCCTGAAGGTTAATCTGTTGAACACAAACAAAAGCAGCAACAAAGCAGTCTATGTAAATAATACAGGCAATAATTAAACAAGTAGGCATGAGTGCAATAACTAAAATAAACATCTTACCTAGCTACATACCTAGGCTGCCATAGCCAATTAGAGACTACCGGGAGGGATAGGGAGAGATGGAGAGAGGTGCAACCTGAAGAGGTGGGTCTTCATTCGCTGTTTGAAGGTGATCAGGGTCTCAGCTGTTCTGACCTCCACGGGAAGGTCATTCCACCATCGTGGAGCCAGAACAGACAGGAGATGTGACCGGGAAGTCCAATGCATAGGCTAGTGTTCCCTAATAAGTAGGGGAGCTGTTGGTGGTCATTTAGTTTTAAATTCTGGGGATGTTTTAATGAATTTGGGGTGGACATTCTCCCTTATGTTGTGGTAATTTTTACATGTTGTGAGGGACTCTACTCCCTGACTGCAGTGTGAGCAGTCTGTCCTCTTTGGGCAGCCATGCCTGCCTGTGACGGCCGGCCTCTATGGCCAGGCTGTGCTCACTGGATCTGTACGTTGTCAAGGTTTTTCTCTGCTTGCTGTCCGTCACCATGGTCAGGAAACCAGCCACAGCATATAGTCTGTTTAGGGCCAATTAGCAATCGAGTTTGTTTTGGGTTTTTGTAATTTCTTTCCAATAGATCAAATATTTTTCTTTTTGTTTAATTATAATTGTGTTTGGTCGAATTCTTGAGCTAGGAGGATGTCACTGTCCTCAGTCTGTGTTATTAGTTGTGTTGGTACTTACTTCAGTGAGTCCCAGGACCAGTTGATTAAGCGGCCTCGTGTTTATATTCACCTGGGGGTCACCTGCAGTGGGGGTCACTCATTTAAAATAAAAAAAAAAAAATTTGATAGCTCTTTTCTGAATATTAATTAGTGGTGGATTCTGGCCTAATTCTGCCCTGCGTGCATTATCTGTGGTTTTCCCCTGAACCCGGAGGATGCCTTTACAGAACTCCTTATGCAGGGTTTACATTGTTTGTCCCATTTTGCAAGGTTGTGTTGTGTTAGTGAACCCCACACTCCCCCCTTCGCACTCTCTCTCTCCCTCCCTCCCCACACTTTCTCTTCCTCCCTCTCTCTATCTCCCTCCCCTCGTCTTTCTTTCGTAACTCTTTTGGCAGGTTTGCAGTGGTATACCCCCCCCCCCCCCCCCCCAGGGTCTCGGGATTTTCCCAGAGTGCCCCTGGTGTGCGCCTCAGGAACACGGTGCTCTCATAATCAGCCGTTTGGCACACGTGCCCTGTCTCCTGCTATTTAAATCAGAATGCGCTTCTCTCTCTCTCTCTCTCTCTCTCTCTCTCTATCTCTCTCTAACTCTCTGTCTTTAACTCTCTCTCTATCTCTCTCTATCTCTCTCTGTCTCTCTCTCTCCCCCACTCTGTCTCTCACTCCCTCACTCCCCCTCTCTCTCTGTCTCTCTCTCTGTAACTGTCTCTCTCTCTCTCTCTAATTCTGTCTCCCTCTCTCTCCCGCTCTCTCTCTTTCTCACTCCACTCGCTCTTCCCTCTCTCTCTCTCTCTCTCTCTCTGTCTTTATTTCCCACCGTTCTGTCTCTGTCTCCTCTGAATGTTCGCGGCTCTGTGGCCCTGTAGTTGGTTTCGCGGCTCTGTGGCCCTGTAGTTGGTTTAGCGCGCGGTCTGTGTGGCGTCTCCGCGGTCCTGCACGCGCAGGCCGGTCCGTGCCGCGGCCCGAAGGCTCGGCCAATCAGAGAGCGCTTCTCCGGCGCACAATGGCGGGTTCGTTTCAATGCGGCAGACAGCTAAAGACCGCTGCCCAAAGAAGGAAGAAAACAAAAACAAAAACCTCCAGATAGCTCTCGCTCTTTCTCCCTCTTTTTTTTGTTAATGCTGGCACTAATTTCTCGTCGCACTGGAGACCAGCAATTCGGGCGAACACAAGCTCGTATGCGGCGTGCTTTAATGTGTTTTGACACTGCGGAATGTTTCTTGCATGCACAAAAAGATGCAGATGCGCAGCTGCAAAGGGCCCCTCAGCAACTCAAACGGGCTGCAGCCCTGAAACTGTGCGGCGAAATTGTAATCGCGGCAACTTAAGATGTTGCCCTTGTTGACATGGCAACTGAACAATCACTGCCAGATTAGAAAGCGGCAGTTTTTTTTTAAACAGGATTAGTGGCAGCCAGTTGGCTTGAAGGCCTGAAAGTGAAATGCGCATTCTAGTAAAAAAAATAAGACATCTTCTTTTGACTTTAGATTACGTGATCTTTGATTCATCCGGAGATTAGCGGGCTAAACCATGTCCCATGTGGATGTCATTCTGTTGTGTAATGGTAAAGACTGGCCATCTTCTGGTGAGCGTTCAAGCTTCTCTGAGCCTCGATCATTCTGCGCAAGGCTGGCATTAGCTCAGGGTTCGATCGTCTCTGAAGCATCTGAATTGAAGTCGCAGTCATCGCAAGGGATTATTTCAGCTGTTTGCCGTAGGAATCATGGCTGCATGAGATGTACCAGCTTTCAGAGTAGACGTAAAAACGAGGTCCCAACTCACCAGTTTCTCTAAAGTCCACACTGAAGCCTGTCCCTACCCAGCATGCCTCTCCATTTTACTCATTTCCCTGCATACCTGGTGGAATAGAAGCTACACCATCTCTGTTTCTCTTACATATGGGATCTTGCGCAAAATGGCTGCTGCAGCATGCCCCAGAGGAGACCCAGCAGAGCCCTGTCTTTTGGGTCCTGATAAGGGATTGAATGGCTCTGCCGAAACGGAGTGGCCATTGGATTTTGGGACTCGAAATCGAGTCAAAATCGAAGTCGATTTCTCCCATAAATCGAAACAAAAGGTCATTGTAAATGCAAAACAAAGAAACAATGATGTATTAAAGAGATGGTCTTGCTTTGGCAGCAGTAAACATCCCTAGCATTAATTAGGAAGAACACACGTCAAGCAACCCCCCTCCCCACCCCCCAAATAACTTAATAAAATAGCAGAAGGGGAGTCTTGGTGCATCTGACAGACGAAATGCATCTTCCCTGGTTTGTTCTCCTAGAATTCCACCCTAGGTGCCCTCTCTCCATTTCAAATGGCGCAGTAGTGTGTCATGTGGTGGGGTTGGAGGGGTGGGGGGGGGGGGGGGGGGGGGGGGTTAAAGAGACGATAGAGTGCCTGTGTGTAATATGTGTTGGTGTGTGTGTGTGTGTGTGTGCGTGCGGGGGGGGGGGGAGGGAGGGATAAAGATGAGAGAGTGAGATATTTATGTGTTTGGAGCAGTACCACTCAGGGCTGAATTTAGCCAGACTACATGCGGAGTTGGTAATTATGATTGATTAGCATACGTGATTAATTATAAGACGGATTTGCTAAACGCTTACACGCACAGTTGAACCAGAAAGGTAAAAACGCCTCTGTGGAACTAAAATAGGAGCCCTCCCCTCCCCCACTCCTCACCCCCCCCCCCCCCCCACCCCCTTTCCTGCATCCTCCTCGTTCCACATTCTGTCTTCTATATAAAGCGCCTGAGCGTTAGCCCGTCCTGCAGGGATGCGTCCTGTCGAGGGCAGGTTTGACGCACAGCTGTGTTCTGTCAGGGACGCGGGCGCCGTTCCCCGCGCCGAGAATATCACAGCAGAGGTCCTGCTGGTGGGCGGAGCCACCGCCATCGCCACCGCCGTCGCAGGCGTGACCTTGGAACGGTGCAGCAGGTGCGCAGCGCGTTGTGTGTGTGTGTGCGTGTGTGTTTGTGTGTGTGCGTGTGTGTGTGCGTGAGTGTGTGCATGTGTGTGTGTGTGTGTGTGTGCGTGTGTGTGCGTGTGTGTGTGTTTGTGTGTGAACCAGGCCCGGAGAAGCGCGAAGGGTTTGTGTTCCCGCACGCGCAAAGCACAGTGGAATGGGAGCGATGGGGGGGGGGGTGCTAGCGGGGTGGGGGGGCTAGCGCACAGTAGCTCGTCTGCGGCTCTCCTCTCAGCCCCCCCCACCCCAGCATGCGTCTGAGAGGACTGCGTGCTGTAATCCATGTGTTTGTGCGCCCGATCTGTCGCCGTGATGGATGACAGGGAGGTGGCGGATCCTCAAAACGCAAGCCCTGTCTCCTAGGACCTGCCCCCCCGCCCCCCCCCCCAAACCAACAGGAGGCGGAAATACACAAATGAGGGCGGTCCAGGTGCTCTCATCGCCTCGGCGACAGGGCAGACGGCCCTGTTTTTAACAGAGGGGCTGTCCGTCCCCTCCCACGCTGAGCTCCAGCTTTCTGCGTGACTGCTCTTATGAGTGATGGGGCTCTACAGTGTTCTACGCATTAACATACTCATCAGCAGGAGGGTTACAGTCTTTCCCCTATATCAGTATTATTCTCAATAATACGGAGATCTCTTTCTGCTATTGAATGTGTTCCACAGTCTATTCACTGTTAGCTTTCTCGCCAATGAAAGGGTTCTACTGTCTGTTCTCTTTTAGCATTCTTGCCAATTAAAAGTTTCTGTGGTCCGTTCTGTTTTAGCATTACAATTCTTGGTAATGAAAGAGTTCTGCAGTCTGTTCTGTTTTAGTGTTCTTTCCAATGAAAAGGTTCTGTGGTCTGTACCGGTTTAATATTCTCGCCAATGAAAAGTTTTGTGGTCTGTACTGTTTTAGAGTTCTTGCCAATGAAAAGTTTTGTGGTCTGTACTGTTTTAGAGTTCTTGGTAATGCAAAGGGTTCCACAGCCTGTTCTCCTTTAGTGTTGTCGCTAGTGAAAGGGTCTTGCAGTCTGTTCTGTTTTAGCGTTCTTGCTAACGATAGGAAAAGGGATGCAGTGTGCGAGCACGTTTCTCTCCGTGCCACAGCCGGATGCCAACGCCATCTCTCCATCCGTTCTCTCTCTCCCGCTCACGCTCCAGAGAAGGGAAGCACGTGACTCAGCAGGAAGATCTATATTGTCGTTTCTTCTCACCCCGACACAGATCTCCCCGTGTGTAGCAGCGTGACAATGCTGCAGTCGAAGACGAACACATCACATAATTCTCCCAATTACAGCAATCATCATCACGCTGTTTTCTGTGTGCGTGCGGCATCCTGTCTCCCCTAATGTTCCGTTTACAGAAAGCTTCCAGCCTTCTCCTCTTTAAAGGAAATGCTTTCTCCTGCATCACCCTGCGGTGTGGCAGCAGCGCTGGCCTGTGCTGGACCTGCTGCCCCAGCATCCTCGGCCATTTTTATGGCACATTACATTACATTACATTACAGGCATTTAGCAGACGCTCTTATCCAGAGCGACTTACACAACTTTTACATAGTATTTTACATTGTATCCATTTATACAGCTGGATATATACTGAAGCAATTCTGGTTAAGTACCTTGCTCAAGGGTACAACGGCAGTGTCCTTACCCGGGAATCGAACCTGCGACCTTTCGGTTACAAGCCCAGTTCCTTACCCACTGTGCTACACTCCGTCCACCTGGATGAAATCCGTGGATCCCACTTCAGAGCTGCTCCTTCTTCTGATGAGTCTACAAGGCGACTATGCTAATTAATGCACTACCAAGCAGCGTGAGCTTTGACTGCTGACTTGCTTCAGTGCTCTGTGTTCCTCCTCCTCCTTCCACCCTCTTCCATCCATCCATCCATCCATCCATCTCTCTTCTTCCCTCCATTCCTTAACTCTCTGTTTCTCTCCTTCTCTATCTCTACCTTCTGCCCCCCCTCCCCTCTTTCTATCTCTCTCTTTCACCCCCTCTCTCTGTCTCTCTCCCTCCATTCTGCCCTCCTCTCTCTCTCTCTCTCCCCCTCTCTCCCTCTCTCTCTCTCTCTCTCTCCCCCTCTCTCTCTCCCTCTCCCTCTCTCTCTCTCTCTCTCTCTCTCTCTCTCCATACTCAGCAGAAGTACAGATCCAGCTGATTGTGCAGCACTGCTCTGGTGGATTCCAGGTTTTGGCCAGTAAAGTGGAGCAGGAGAGAGGGAGAGAGGGAGAGAGGGAGAGAGGAAGGGCTGTTTCTGTGCCCATATCCCAGGGGGGAATCCCTGTTGATGTTTCAATTTCAGAAGTTCAGAAACCAGGCCAGCCGAGCTGCGCATTCTGTATTTTCACCTCGCCGTACCTGCTTTCGCTACCTGCTAGCGCTACCTGCTAGCAATACCTGCTAACAGAACCTGCTAGCGGTACCTGGTAGTGCTACCTGCTAGCGGTACCTGGTAGTGCTACCTGCTAACGGTACCTGCTAGCGGTACCTTGTAGTGCTACCTGCTAGCGCTATTTGCTAGCACTAACGCTAACTGCCTGAGTGGCAGCGGGGTCGCTGCCAACCGCGGTCCAAGGTCGCGACCCAGATGCACGGAGACGATGTGGGGGGGGCCGTTACTTCCTCGTTTAAATGCCCCCTCTGTGTTTTGGGGGCTATTTTTGGGAG
>NC_049216.1:35887144-35892144 GCF_013347855.1 Anguilla anguilla | reverse complement strand
GTCCATGCAGAGGAAAGCTAACAAAAGCATCTGACTCTGGGTGTGGCATTTGCATGTGGAGTCTGTTCCTGTTGTCTCTCAGCGTGAGGACCAAATACGTGCCAATGCCAGTAAAGCAGGCCTTCATGTGGTGGTAAAGTCTGGATAAATCGATCAGAGACCCTTTAGTGTGTCAAAATCAAGTGTTCGGTACATTGTGTAGAAGCAGGAATGCACTAGTGAGCACTGCAATAGAAAACAACCTGGTAGACCATGAAAGTCTACTGTACTGGATGACTGAAAATACTTTCAATTGTGAAGAGAAACCCCCTTATCAACTGTGAAACAAATCAAGAACGCTCTCCAGGATGCAGTCATAGATGTGTACCAGACAAAATTAAAGAGAAGACTTCACCAGCATAAGCTCAGAGGGTTCACTGCAAGATATAAACTGCAAATCACAAGAACAGAACAGCCAGGTTAGAAAGTACAGGTTGCTTAAAGTACATTATAAAAACTAGTGTTCTGGAACAAACTCTCATGTGCAGATGAAATGAGCATTATCCTGTGCCAGAGTGATGTAAAGAGAAGTGTACTGCAAACCAAGTACTAAATATGACTTTATTTAAGATTATGTTAGTTTGTCCAATTACTTTTGGTCCCCTAAAATGAGGGGACTGTATAAAAAGTGCTGTAATTCCTGCATGTAATACTGGGTATGGATGTAAGTGCCCTAAATTTAAAGCTGACTGTTTGCGCTTTAACTGCATATTCACTGTATTTTATTTAAAACGCTGTATTCTGGAGCACAGAGACAAAACTATAAAAGCTGTGTCACTGTCCAGCACTGACAGGCTGCACTGTGTGTGTACGCACGTATACATGCTGTATCTGTGTGTGTGTGTGTGTGTGACTCTGCGAATACAGGGGCGTGTGTGTATGCTTGCGTGTGTGTGTGTGTTGACCATGTGTGCATGTGTGTGCGTAACTGTGAGTAAGAGTTTGTTGCAGTGGTCTGGATATTTAATACGTATAAACACACGCTTGTGCACGCGTGTCTCATGTGGCGGAGAACGCATTTGGCCTGTAAGGAAGCTGCTTACCCTGCAGTGCTACCCTCAGTAGCAGCCTGTGCTGTGAGCTCCGTCCTGACGCTGTTGGGGTAAGACGCTGTGCCTGTGCTCTTTCAGCGTTCTCCACTCTTACCATCTCTTAAAACGTCATCGTACGCCTCCGAGCCCCTCCTCCCTCATACGGCATCGAGCCACAAACCCCCCCCACCCCCCACCCCCCACCCCTGCCATCGAGCATCGACCCCCCCGACAGAGCGTTTGATTTTGCTGGGCCGAATACTCGCGTGAGCCTCGTCCCGTGACTGAGCTGAGACGGGCCGCAGACCCAGCGACAGAAAGAGCGGGAGAGAAACCACGCGCCACGCCACTCCACCCCACGCCTCCCCACGCCACCCCACGCCCCCCCACCCCACCCCACCCCACGCCTCGGTGCATCGATCCGCGTCGACTGTTTCAAATTTAGGCCGCATTTATTCCCCATTGCACTTTTTTATATTATGTAATTTCATTTGGCAGTTGGGAGACCAAAATAAAGTGCACTTTAAAAGCTAATTGAGGCAGGTTTCTCTGCGGTCTGCCCAGTCAGCATTTACTCCCTCACCAACGAAGTTAACCTGGGCTGGGGGGCTGGGGGGGGGGCTGAGGGGACTGGGGGGGGCGGGGGGGGGGGGGGGGTATTGAGCGTGTAGGGGCCGGGAGAGAGAGTCGTGGCAGCGGGGGGGGGGGGGGGGGGGGGTAGGAAATGGGATTTTTCGCCAAGACCATTGTCAGCCCAAGCCTTTCAGATGCAGCCTTTATTGGTGCAGATGTAGTTTGGGCAGATCGGAGCGATTGGACGCACTGGGCGTGTCTCTGTTTCCCCCGCGCGATAAGCAGCTCACGCACACACACACACACACACACACACACCCCAGCTCAGCGCTCATTTTAGGGACAGCCTGCAGAATAATGCTTCTGCCATTTCCTGCCTTTGTTGGGTTTATTAAGGACAGTCCTCAGTGGTGCTGGTGGTAGGGGGGGAGGGGGGATGGGGGGGGGGAGGTGTGAGAATCCACAGCTGTTTTGGGTTTTTTATTATCACCCATAGTTTTGAAAGGCAAGGCTCGTGTTGAATGGGGCAGCCAGGGGATGCTGGAATCCATCGCTGTTTTGGATGTTTTTTATAAAACCCCATTTTTAGGTCACGGTTTTGGAAAGGCTCGGGCGACGGGAGGCTGGCGCTCGGGCGGGTTTGGGGAAAAGGGGGAGTGGAGGATGACACCGCGCTCAGGCGGGACTGTATTTTAGCGGGTCCTCTCGCGCGGGGATCGCTGCCCCCGAAGCGAACGTGTCACTGTAATTACACGGCTTTCTGAGAGGAAAAATAAGAGCGTCTTCAGAAAGCGCGGGACGGGGGCGTCCCGGCAGACCCGCTGAGGGTAGTCCCAGCGCCAGAGGAGACGGGGACCCGGCTGTTATTTATGGCTGCGTGGGTTTCGGCAGCTCTGGTCGTCCCCCTGGTGGAACCCTGATAAGGGCGCGTCTGACACCCGTATTCATTACCGGCGGAGCGGGGAGGGGGGGGGGTGAAAATGAGGAGGTGTCCTGCCCTGTACAGGGGGCAGTCTGAGGCACGGAGACCTTACTGGACCTCTTTACTGTGCATTCACTCTGTCTCCGTTCGCCACCGCCTTCCTTTCCCATCATGCTTTGCACTAAGCCAAAGCCTGGGTTCTGAGTCCAACTGCAGTTGTGTTTCATTCATGTGTAAGAGAAGAAAGGACATTTACTTGTGGTTAGGACATCTGCAGTCATTGAAACTGACTGGAAAAAAATCCAGAAAAAAAACTTGAATTTTCCAAGGTTAAACACACACACTGCGTGATACACACACACACACACACACACACACACTGCGTGATACACACACACACACACACACACACACACACTGCATGATACACACACACACACACACACACACACACACACACTGCACGATGTGCACACTGGTTTTTAAATGATAAAATCCTGCGATCCCAATGCATGCTTAAGCATACATGTAAATGTATTTATGATAAAACCTGTCGGAGTAATTTAAAGATCAAGCAGCCCGTTTTTCCTCATCGCGTGTGTGTGTGTGCGTTTGTGTGCGTGTTTGCGCGTGTGCGTGTTTGTGTGTGTGCGTGTGCATGTGTGCGTATGTGTGTGTGTGTGTGTGTGTGTGTGTGTGTGTGTGATGTGTGTGGTGTGTGTGTGTGCGTGTGTGTGTGTGTGTGGTGTGTGTGGTGCGTGTGTGTGTGTGTGGTGTGTGTGGTGCGTGTGTGTGTGGTGTGTGTGCGTGTGTGCGTGTGCGCGTGTGCGCGTCTCCGTGCGGAGCTAGTCCTGCGCTGATGCTCTGGCGGGTTTGATGCTCTTAATGTGAGCTTTATCTGCGCTGTGCATCTTTGGCCAGCCAGGGCCTCCTGAGAGGGGGAGGAGCCAGCCCTCTGAGGTCACGGCGGCGATTTGCCTGGCTGCCGTGGAAACGTGAGGCTCAGACCGCCCGTTTGACTCACGCCGCGTGCCCGATAGCGATGGCACAACGGACTTGTGCCATCTTTTTTAAAAAGATCAACAATCGGTTTCTTTCAACTTCTTTAGAGATCTGAGCTTTCAACAGCAGGCATGGGTGTCACGTCTTCTTTTGAGCTGCTTTTAATGAGGCCGTTTGGGCTGTTGTGGGAGTGCGTTCTCAGGTGACGCCACTTCCTGATGATCTCTGTTGCTGTTATAGATGAGACTGCGTCTATTTTTATTTTTTGTGAAAATCAAAGGCTTAGATTTGTCAGGGTTTAAGAAGCAGACATTGCTCTTTGCACCACTCTCTCTTTCTCTCTCTCTCTTGCTCTCTCTCCCACTTGTAAACACCAGTTATAATATATAGTCTGTAAATGGTTAGTAAGTTAGGGGAAGAGAGTGTTTCATCATAAAAGTAGGGATGCCCAATCTTATCCAAATAGGGCTGATGGTGATGCAGGGTTTTGTTTTAGCCCAACACTATGACACCTGATTCAGCTAATGAATCAACTAGTTAATAACTAATCATGGTCTTCAACAGAGCCGAATCAGACATCTCAGAGCTGGACTGAAACAAAAACCTGCATCCACACCGGCCCATTTTGGATAGTACTGGACACCCCTGTCATAAAGGGGGGGGGGGGGTTCTGTAGTCAGAGACCGCACTCATACACTAATCAGGACAGCTGGGGCTATATTTGGGGGGGGTCAAGGAGGAAAAGAGATAAAAGAAAGATAGAAAGCCTCAGGTGTTTTTTTTTTTTACCACACAACTCCAACTCCACTCCTCACACAGACTCGCAGACACCCCGAATGCCCTCTCCCAAAACATCCTCCCCTCTGGCCCTGATCACGCTTTCTCTCTCTTCTTCTCTCTTTCTTTTTTATCTCTCCCTCTCTCCCACTCAATTCAATTTCAGTGCAGTCCAACTTGCTTTATTGCCACGACAAAGAACCAATTGTGTTGCCAAGGCAGAATCATAATTTCAAAAAACATTACAAAACTCATATTTCATTTTAATCTCTCTCTCTCTCTCTCTCTCTCTCTCTTTCTCTCTTTCTCTCCCCCTTTCCCTCAGCTATTCTCCCGCCAAAAGGAATATACACCATTCTCTTAAAAACGAGTCCCTGACCCAGTGGTAGAAAATGTCACATATTTAATCTAAAGTAGAGGACAGGGCTGGGGTTATTTGAGTTCAGTTTTCTATCTGTTAGGAATATGGAAGATGGAGTACGGTGTATGGAATATGTATTACACACGCACACGTACACACATGGTTAGAACCACGATATTCACAGCTGTCTTCTTGATCTCGAACACCTTCATCATTGCTGCCATCATTAACATCTTTCGCAAGACTTTCGTCTTCATCATTGTCATAATAATTATCATCACTTCATTACCTTTGT
>NC_049216.1:35872144-35882144 GCF_013347855.1 Anguilla anguilla | reverse complement strand
GTACTTTCTTGCACAGAGACACAAATGCTATTTTTTAAATTTCTTGTTTGGGCAAGCCAAGTTGACAATATGGATAACCCATTGGAACAAGGTACAGGGGTTTGGTCCTGTGGACCCAGAACTGCTTTTTAAATGTTATATTTTAGCTCGCTTGTGAGTAGAATATGCATATGCAGAAATGGCCAAAGACTTTGAAGTGTTTAAGAGAACCTAGTGCATGAGTTGTCAGGAATTTCTTTTTTATTTTGTCGTGGCTGTAATAAAGGAGTATCAAAGGTCAAGCTCTCTCTCTCTCTCTCTCTCTCTCTCTCTCTCTTTCTCTCTCTATCTCTCTCTATCTCTCTCTCTCACACACACACACAGTTTCCACTCAGATAATTGGTATGTGAGAAGCTGTTATGGGCACCCGTTGAAATCCCTGCCTGTGAGTAATTTTGCCATTAGTATTCCTGCATGATATTTTACTGACAGTGGTGCATGCTGTACTTATTGCCAAAGCGTACGTGCATACGTACAGAAATACACATGAACATGAATGTAAATTAGTCAGGATAATTGCAGGTTAAATATATCTAACTGTAGTAATGATGACAACAACAACCACTATAGCAGAGTAATAACAATAGTATTATATAGTAATAACAACAGCAATAATAATAAAAGGCCTTTGCTTTCAGCCAATGCTGGGGGCTTAACCAACGTGACAGCAGTTCAGCTGTGGTTGAATTTTGCCGTGATGTTTCTCGGCTGTGATTAATCCGGATGACGGGCTGCTAATTTTAGCATTAGCAGTGAACTCGGGACCGGTACTCTACCTGGAGAGCTTCTCATTACCAATCAGAGCCTGCGCCGTACCTGACTGGTGCCTACGATGCACTGTGTGACCGGAGGGTCCACAATTAGACTAGCAACTGGACATCTGCACAGAATATCATTTCATTCATGTCAAGGAAGTGATCTAATGCGATCAGTGGAACGGGCAGGGCCAAGGAGTGTGAGAGAGAGGGATGGAGAGAAAGAGAGGGAGGGAGGGAGGGAGAGAGGGATGGAGAGAGATAGGGAGATGGACGGGGGAGGGATGGAGAAAGAGAGTGATAGAGGGAGGGATGGAGAAGGAAGGAGGGATGGAGAGAGAGTGGAGAGAGAGAGAGAGAGAGATCTATCTCAGAAATAGATCTCTGAAATTTGTTGGCATCAGGCCGATGGACCTGGAGTGACACATTAAGATGTGTGTTCTATCTAGACATGCATTATTAATATGATTTTTTAAGACGACAAGCTTGCCTTAGAAATAGGGAGTAGAGTGAGCTATTCATTGGTGGTGTTATGGTGAGCGCTGTGTTTGGCTGATGCTTGCAGTCCTTGGAGAGCCCTGAATTGAATTTGGATTGCACAGTGGAACATTGTGAATCTGGAGCCAAGTGCCATGTGAACGTACACGATTTGCATTTACACATTGTGAATCTAGAGCCAAGTCTCTGCCTAATTGTGTAAAAAAAAAAACATAAAAAAGCTGGATAATGCTTCTGAGGAAGGATTGGTCCGTGCGAGAATAAAATATATGGAAATAGGTCAGAAATCATAAATCGAGGGCTGCTGGGTAGCTCACTGGGTAAAAGCGCGAGCGTAAGCAGTACAGACTCGGGTGGGATCCGGGTGCCAGTGCCGACCGTGGCCAGCAGCCCCGCAGGGCTGGCACACACTGGGCTTCGCCTTGCCCAAGGGATAATGGGAGGGTTTCAGTGGGCGGTGATGGCAGTGCTCATCGCTCGAGCGCCCCCTGCTGGCCAGACGAGGGCCTACGGATTGCTCTCTCTCTCTGCGCACGCGTATGATTGGGTCTCCTCTGCCCCCCCCCCCCCCGCACGTGCATGGGCTGTAGCTGTGGTGTGAAAAGAAGCAGCTGGTTGGCACTGTGTGTTTTAGAGGAGGACACCTGAGTCGTCTTCAGCTCTCCAGAGCTGGCAGCAGGGGGCGTACGTGAGCACGCTTGTACGCAGTTTGCGAATTTTGAACTTTCCAAATTGGGATGGGATTGGAGATGCCAGATTTTTAAATGAAAGGAAAAAAAAATTCGAGAGAAAATACGTTATCTGTGCAGCGCAGAGATTCAGCTGTCTGTGGTCGGAATGGAACCTTCCGGAGGGGTGTTCTCAAAGGGAGAGCCGTCCGAACAAAAGCAGCCGTGCAGATGGAATCAAAGCCTTGTCATGTAAATATGCAGGAGAAGGAGAGAAGAAAAAAATTAACAAGCTTCTGTTTAACAGTCTCCGATAAGAGCAAGTTAAATGTCATAGGAATGGACAGCCGTCCTATTTATTCACAACATTGCCCTGGGTAGAATATGAAACAGATTTTTTTCTTTTAAGAAAACTTCTGGCCAATTCTGGTCAGTTAGTAGAGTAAACAGTGTTTTACTTAGCCGATGAGATGAGTTTGCAAACAAAGAGTGGTTTTGTCCTAGGTAATCGTCACATTAAAAAATGAACATTTCTAAATTAGCTGTCCACTCTGCAGTAGAAATATCTTGAATTGAACAGCTTAATAATTAGTTGAAAATCTAATTTTATAACCTTTCAAAGCTCGGCTCCTCTGTGTTACAGAAAAATATTCTTATCACCTCCTTAATTAGAGAAACTGAATTTTTAAAAATACTTTTGAGGTATGAACTCCAGAATTTAATCTGTTGACTAATTGGCGTGTTTTGTCTGAGCGGAAAAAAGTTATTATGATTAGGAAGGTAGTCGTTATCATCGCCATGGCAATTATGACTCACTTCGTCATTCAGTTGAGATATACTCTGTCAGCCACGGGAGGAAATTTGCTGTAACCCACAGGAAGATAATTTTGGCCAGGAGTCCGTCACACACTCAGTCACAGACAGCTCTGGGTGTGTTTACACAAGGTCTTACCATCATTAGTTCCAGACACTCTCAGCTACTCAGGGGTAATGTAGCTGCAAAGTGGAGGGAGAGCTCTGTGTCCAGTCCACCATAGAAACACAGAGCACCTAGAGCACGCAGTCAATCTCGGCGGGAAAGTCGTTCTGTAACATGGATGACAAGTTTTTGCTTGTTCGTGTGTGTGTGTGTGCGTGCGTGCGTGTGTATGTGTGCGTGTGCGTGTATGTTCAGTGCTGCATTCATCTTTGGCATGATATTACAGTATTGTCATTTTTGTGTATGCTCTGCTTCATGCTCTGCCCATGTTTCATTATCTTAGCTCAAATAATTGATATTTATACGCAAGGACTTTGCCACTGCAATATTTACTGTAAAAATAATTAACACATTGTCACGTTTAATGGCCTAAATAATTGCATCAAACATTTGCATTGCATTGAAACTTAAAAAATAATAATAGTTATAGACTGCCTAGAGCTTGTATTCTATCAAACAGAATTTATACGTATTTGGCCTATCGAAAATATGCATATGTGCTGTCGGCAGTTGTCAATTGAGCGTCTCTATAAAACCGTACTAAGAACAATTTAACAGAGCTACGGTGTATAACCACAAAATCTGAAGCGATGTTTGTTATTTTTATGCAGAGGGAAATGGGACGTGCTAACATAAGCAGTTAAATTACCGACAAATTCCACGAACCGTTTCTGTGTTCACCTCAGGTTCCTTGTTCAGACAAAGGCCTTGGCATGCAATAGTAGTCGCTTCTGAGCCAAGAGCACGGGGGAGAAGGCGCCTGGCTTTGGAGAGCGTCTCATCGTGAGTCTGAAGCGTTTGATATTCACACGACTTCCGCCTTTCGTTGCAGGGCGAGCCAGCGGCTGAAGTCCACCACCATGATGTCAGAAAGGTGTGGCGACTGTGAATGAGCTGCAGGTGAGGCACGTCCTGTACACCCCTCCCCCCCCCGCACCGAGTGGAGGCCGTCCTGTAACACCCCCCCCCCCCCCCCCCCCCCCGCGCGTGGAGGCTGTCCTGTACCCCCCGTCCGGAGTCTGCTGAGATGTGACTTGTCGTTGTTTTTAAGCAATTGTAGTTTTTTCACATGCTTAAATTAATGTGAGCTAAATTTGACCATGTTAAATAATCTATAAATGTATATATATATATTTATATATACACACACACACACACACACACACACACACACACTAGATGGCCAAAACTATGGACACCTCTTCTAATTAGTGGGTTCAGCTACTTCAGCCACACCCGTTGCTAGCAGGTGCATAAAATCAAGCGTACAGCCATGCAATCTCCATAGACTAACATTGGCAGTAGAATGGGTTGTGCTGAAGAGCTCAATGACTTTCAATGTGGCACTGTCATAGGATGCCACCTTTGCAACAAGTCAGTTTGTCAAATTTCTGCCCTGCTAGAGCTGCCCCAGTCAACTGTAAGTGCTGTCGTTGTGAAGTGGAAACATCTAGAAGCAGCAACAGCTCAACCGTGAAGCGGTAGGCCACACAAGCTCACAGAACAGGACGACCAAGTGCTGTAGCACGTACTGCATAATGATCGTCTGTCCTTGGTTGCAACGCTCACTACAGAGTTCCAGACTGCCTCTGGAAGCAACGTCAGCACAAGACCTGTTTGTCAAGAGCTTTGTGAAATGGGTTTTCATGGCCGAGCAGCCACACTCAAGCCCCAGATCGCCGTGCCAAGCTTAGGCTGGAGCGGTGGAAAGCACACCGCCATTGGAGCAGTGGAGAAAACATTCTCTGGAGTGTTGAATAGTGCTTCACTGTCTGGCAGTCTGACAGATGCGTCTGGGTATCGTGAATGCCAGGAGAACACTACCTGCCCGAGTGCACAGTGTTAACTCTAAAGTTTGGTGGAGGAGGAATAACGGTCTGGGGCTGTTTATCATGGTTTGGGTGAGGCCCCTTAGTTCCAGGGAAGGGAATTATTAATGCTACGACTTACAGTGACGTTCTAGAGACTTGTGTGCTTCCAACTTTGTCGCAACAATTTTGGGAAGGCCCTTTCCTGTTTTGGCATGACAGTGCCCCCATGCACAGAGTCCTGACCTCAACCCCATCCAACACCTTTGGGGCGAACAGGGATGCCCACTACGAGCCAGGCCTAATCGCCTAACACCAGCGTCTGACCTCACTAATGCTCTTGTGGCTAAATAGGAGTTATAGCAGCAAAGAAGAGTGGCATTTTCGCCCAGAGAACTGCCACTCACTAGATATTTTCTCTTTTTCAGACCATTCTCTCTAAACCCTAGAGATGGTTGTGCGTGAAAATCCCAGTAGATCAGCAGTTTCTGAAATACTCAAACCAGCCCGTCTGGCACCAACAACCATGCCATGTTCAAAGTCACTTAAATCACCTTTCTTCCCCATTCTGATGCTTGGTTTGAACTTCAGCAGATCGTTTTGACCATGTCTACGTGTCTAAATGCACTGAGTTGCTGCTACGTGATTGGCTGATTAGATATTTGCATTAACGTGCAGTTGAACAGGTATGCCTAACAAAGTGGCTGGTGAGTGTGTGTATATATATATATATATATATATATATATATATATATATATAGATAAATTATAAATTATATATATATGTATATATAGAATTTATTGTTCCTCTTGATTTTAAACATGCTCTTCCTCATTTAGTACCTCTGTTGTACTCAGTCTACCCCATTTCACCTTCTGAAGCCTGAGGAGTTCAGGTCAGGTGATCCAAAAGAGTAATGCTTTAATGTGATAGATTTATGCATTTTCTTCAGTATATGGCCTTATTCTCTCATACCCAGGAGAGGCTCATTGTGTAAATAACAGATGGTGACTTTGAAGGCAAACACACACTGCTCAGAGTTTTTTACTGAAGCATTGTTGATTTAATACTTGTGAAAATTAAGCTTGCAATATTGAAATGGATGTACTGTCCTCAGACAGCTCTCCTTTCCCGCGTACGCTCAGTCTCATTTGATGGAGCAGACTGCTGCTCTCTTATCCTCTCTGCTCACGTCAAGGATTTCATTGACATTCTTGAATGTCATGTTGAAATTAAATCAAAGTCTGTGTGTACGTGCAAATGGGCCTCTAGTTTCCCTGTGCACATGCAAGCATGTCTGTGTGTGTGTGTGAGAGAGAGAGATAGAGAGAGAGAGAGAGCATGCATCCGTGAATTAATTTTGTCTGTACATGTGTCTGCTTGTGTATGTACTTGTGCCTGCGTGCGTTTGTGTGTGTGCATGTACAGTGTGTGTTTTCTGTTTGTATAGGTGTGTGCGTGTGCACATGTAGTGTGTCCGCGAGTGTGTTTGTGCGTATGCATGGGTGTATGTGTGTTTGTGTGTGTGCATGTACAGTATGAGTTTTCTGTTTGTATAGGTGTGTGTGTGTGCACATGTAGTGTGTCCGTGAGTGTGTTTGTGTGTATGCATGGGTGTATGTGTGTTTGTGTGTATGCATGGGTGTATGTGTGTTTGTGTGTGTTAGGCCACCCTGTAGCATCCTCTTGCCTGTTGGCTGATCGCATGGAATTGCCTGACTCTGGGGTAAAAACCGGGCCCTCCTCTTTATTTACCATAACTGGGGTCCCCGCTGGCCTCTTTATTTACCATAACTGGGGTCCCCGCTGGCCTCTTTATTTACCGTAGCTGGCGTCCCTGCTGGCCTCTTTGCTGTGAACGCGTCGCCTCTGGTTTCCCTCGGCAGTACAGCTCTGTGTCCTGGTGGAGACGGGACGTCCGCGGTCCTGTAATGTCCTCGTTTCCCGGGGGGAGCTCTCCGGCTCGGCTCCGCAGGGCTCCAGCGCACACGACAGCGGGTGACACAGGTGCTGCGCCTGAGCTATTGCGTCGCCTAGGCAACCTAACGCACACCGTGGGGTTTCCGTAACGACTCGGATGCCGATGAAGGCGTCCTGGCGGAGTTGCGCACGACAGACCTCGCGCGAAGACGGATCGCGGTTAATTGTATGCGAGGTCGGCCAATCGGAAGGCAGCGCTGATGAGCCTGGGGACGCGCGCGCGGAGCGGAGGGTGTGGCTAGCGCGAGCGGTCACGTGTGAGGGTGGAAGCGCTGGAATTTTTTTACAGGCGCGTCGATCTCTGCATTCCCGGGAATTACAGAGTCGTGCTTCTGTCCCGCCCGAGAGCGGCGCAGTGTACCAGCAGTGCAGTGCAGTGGGTAGGGAGGCGTACTTGTCACTCGGCGGTTGCAGGTTTGACTCCCAGGAGGGGCACTGTCAGTCGAGCGCGGTACTTGATGAAATTTGCTCGGCGCGCGGTAAATTGCTTCAGTGATGGTCCAGCTGTGCAGGCGGACGGTACGCAGAGTGTGTGCTGCTCTGGAGAACAGCGTCTGCTGAACGTAACGCCGGCTTGAGGCCAACGGCAGGCTTGCTGTTTTTTTTTTTCGGCGTGAAGCGGCTCGATGATCCGTAACCGGTGTCCAGCTGAGAGGACCTGCCACAGGGGTCCCTGCACGCCAGGGGTCTGCCGAGAGGAGAAGTAAACCCCTTTGAGCTTCACCTGCGCACCTGCGTGGCAAACAAACACATACCTGTTTAACAGAGAGGCAAGGGCTGTAGGGAGAGGTGCAAGGGTGAGGGGTGCGGGCCGAGGGGTGCGGGGCAGGGGGCGGGGGGGGGGGGGGGTGAGGGGCGAGGGTTGAGCAAGGCAGGGGAGCACCTGCATAAACAGCCTGAGATTAATGCAGCTAACGCTAACCTCCAGGGCCACCCGTTTTTCCTCTCCGTCTGTTTCTCTTTCCACTCCAGGTCTTAATTGCTCAATTGAGGGCTTTTGTTTGCGCGCGTTTCCGCTCTCTTGGAAAAGCGCATCTCTATCACCCCCCCTCCTCACCGCCCCCCCCACAGAGATTTACATACAGAAGCCATTATTAACCTATCAGCTCAGATATCACAGCGCATTCATTCCTGCTCCGATGGCTTTGCTATTCACTCGTATTTAATTATTTCAAATCTTCTCGTTCATATGGCTGGAGGCGGCGTGGATTCTTCCATGTTATACGTTTATCCTATGGCTGGAGTGCGGAGCAATGAACCCCCAACGAACCCCCAACGAACCCCCAATATGAGAACCTGAACCTGAGGAGGACGAGGAGCCCATTCAGCCCATGGAGGCTCGGTGTTAGCCTGCAGACAGAGGGCCCGGTGCGCTAAGACCTTCAGCATGTGCAAAACTGTGCAGTAACACAACTAACCAATGATCGGTGCGAAGCAAACGCCCAGACCAATCATTGCTCATGTTATTGGTTCTGTGTGTGCTAAAGGTCTTGGAAAAGGCCCGGCTGAAGTTTACTGTAGCCTCTCTGTGGCGTATGGTTCTGTTGGTGTTGATGGGACATTTTGTTGTGGGTAATGCATGCTGTAGGGAATCCTGGCTCTCCCCCCTGATCGTATCATGCTGCTACACCCTGGGGCTGTAGACTGCCAGTGGGTGAGAACACCTCTCCAGAATTCAGAAGGCCCAGCAGAGTAACATAACCTTGGCATGCTTACACACACACGCACTCTTACACACACACACGCACACTAATAGACTCTCTCTGTCACACGCTCACACACACACACAAGCACACACACACACACACACACAAGCACACACACACACACGCACACATACACTCTCACATGCACACACACACCCGCACACACACACACTCGTACACTCACACTCACACACACACACACACACACACACAGACAAGCACACGCACGCTCACACACGTGCACATTTGCAGAAATCAATGGTTGACCACAAACATACACACACACACACACACACACAGATACACACACAAGCAGGCACACACTCACACAGTAAAATAGCATGGCAATTCTACCGTCTCCCATGTTTTAATCTCTCTTTATTTTAGTATGTCTCACACACACACACACACACTCACAAACACAGGCGCACACATTTTCCTGAGTGCATTTGATAGAGCTCTTGGGACATTTACTGTGATAGAAAATGTGTAAGGAGATTGATATAGACTGATACCCATCTCGTCAGCACACTGCTCTGGTCCTCGCTTTCCAAATGATCAATAGTGTGTCAGTGTCAGATCAGGGCTCTTGGTTAATTGGAGGGATGAATCAAGTACTGCTGCCACTGCAGTACTAGGTAGGACAAAGGCCTTTCACTCTGTGTGTGTGTTTGTTTGTGTGTGGTGTGTGTGTGTGTGTGTGAGCATGTGTATACATATGCCTGTGCATGTGTGTATGCATGCATGTGTGCTTGTATACACGTAAGTGTACATGCATATGTGCATCTCTGCGATCATGTGTTTGTATGTGTAGGTGCATAGTTCTGTGTGTGTGCATGTGGTGTGTGTGTATGTATGCGTGTGTGTGGGTGTATGTTTGTGTGTGTAGGTGTATGTATGCATGCATGTGTGTGTATGTGTGTGTGTGTGTGTATGCGTGCATGTGTGTGTGTGAACTAATGTGGCAGAAAACCCTACTCTAATTTCACTGAGTGGATAAAACAAACCCTGGATACCTGGAATTGCGGCAGAATTGGACAAGAACTTAGCGGAAGAGGACACAGGTGAACAGAGGGGGAGAAACCACTGGAACAGGAAGGAGCAGCGGTGGAACAGGAAGGAGCAGCGGTGGAACAGGAATGAGCAGCGGTGGAACAGGAAGGAGCAGCGGTGGAGCAGCGGTGGAACAGGGGGGAGCAGCGGCGGTTCTGCACAGAACAAGCAGCCCGTTACTGCAGACCGATGATCAACGCTGGGGAACAGGAGCCATCTGTTCTCCGCACCTGAAGGTTAAATATATCGAGTGAAAGCTGTTCGTATGTGTTTGTGTGTATTTGAGCCTGTGCAGGTATATGTGCACATAGTGTGTGTTTCCATTTTTATATTTGTGTGTGTTTGTGGGTGTGTGTGTCTGTGAGCGTGTGTGAGTGTGTGTGTGTGTGTGTGTGAGTATGTGTGTGTGTGTGTGTGACATCATGGGCTCACGTATGTGTGAGTACAGTAGGTGAGATGAGCTCTCAGGCAGGTCCGTGAGTGTGGAAAGGCCAATCAGCATCACAGCTGCCC
>NC_049216.1:35767144-35859644 GCF_013347855.1 Anguilla anguilla | reverse complement strand
TCCCAAATGACTGAGTCCATGCTCACTCCCGCGCGCCCACACCAGTGATATATAAATCTTCCGCTTATATCGGGCCTCTCAGTCTATGCTAACGTGCTAACGGGCTCCTCTCTCTCTCTCTCTCCCTTTTCTCCAGGTCCCCCCCCAATTCCACGCCTTACTGAATCGACGCCCAGGCCCCCCACCAATGAATTATGAATGTTGAACAAGATGACATCGTCCCCACTGCAGAGGATGAGAGGGCCTAAGTGGAACGGGGCCCCCTCCGACCCTTTCTTTGTGCTGCTGTTGGCCCTCCAGCTGCTGGTGGTGGCCGGCCTGGTGCGTGCCCAGACCTGCCCCTCCGTCTGCTCCTGCAGCAACCAGTTCAGCAAGGTGATCTGCACCCGCCGGGGTCTGCGGGAGGTGCCCGACGGCATCTCCACCAACACCCGCTACCTGAACCTGCAGGAGAACCTGATCCAGGTCATCAAGGTGGACAGCTTCAAGCACCTGCGGCACCTGGAGATCCTGCAGCTCAGCAAGAACCACATCCGCAACATCGAGATCGGCGCCTTCAATGGGCTGGCCAGCCTCAACACCCTGGAGCTCTTCGACAACCGGCTCACCACCATCCCCAACGGGGCCTTCGAGTACCTGTCCAAGCTGAAGGAGCTGTGGCTGCGGAACAACCCCATCGAGAGCATCCCCTCCTACGCCTTCAACCGCGTGCCGTCGCTGCGGCGGCTGGACCTGGGCGAGCTCAAGCGACTCTCCTACATCTCCGAGGGGGCCTTCGAGGGCCTGAGCAACCTGCGCTACCTGAACCTGGGCATGTGCAACCTGAAGGAGATCCCCAACCTCATCCCCCTGGTCCGGCTCGACGAGCTGGAGATGTCGGGCAACCAGCTGTCCGTCATCCGCCCGGGCTCCTTCAAAGGGCTCATCCACCTGCAGAAGCTGTGGATGATGCACGCCCAGATCCAGACCATCGAGAGGAA
This sequence comes from Anguilla anguilla, assembly GCF_013347855.1. Lineage (NCBI taxonomy): Eukaryota > Metazoa > Chordata > Actinopteri > Anguilliformes > Anguillidae > Anguilla > Anguilla anguilla. Next base: position 35,858,664 of record NC_049216.1, on the reverse strand, counting down.
CTCCTTCGATGACCTGCAGTCGCTGGTGGAGCTCAACCTGGCCCACAACAACCTCACCCTGCTGCCCCACGACCTCTTCACCCCCCTGCACCACCTGGAGCGGGTGCACCTGCACCACAACCCCTGGAACTGCAACTGCGACATCCTCTGGCTCAGCTGGTGGCTGAAGGAGATGGTGCCGGCCAACACCAGCTGCTGCGCCCGCTGCAGTTCCCCAGCGAGCCACAAGGGGCGCTACATCGGGGAGCTGGACCAGAACTATTTTCACTGCTACGCGCCGGTGATCGTGGAGCCGCCCGCGGACCTGAACGTGACGGAGGGCATGGCGGCGGAGCTGAAGTGCCGGGCCAGCTCGCTGACCTCCGTCAGCTGGATCACGCCCAACGGCTCCATCATGACGCACGGCGCCTACAAGGTGCGCATCTCGGTGCTCAACGACGGGACGCTGAACTTCACCAACGTCACCATGCAGGACACGGGCACCTACACCTGCATGGTGAGCAACTCGGCGGGCAACACCACGGCCTCCGCCACGCTCAACGTCTCCTCCACCGAGAACAGCTTCAGCTACTTCACCACCGTCACCGTGGAGACCATCGAGCCCGGCCACGACGACGGGCGGACGACGGTGCAGCAGAGCGTGGGCCCCACCCCGTCCTCTGGCTGGGACTCGCCCTCCTCGGCCACCAGCACCACCGCCCGGACCTCGCTCTCCACCAAGACCACGGAGAAGACCTACACCATCCCCGTGACGGAGATCGACGGCGCCCTCAACGGGCTGGACGAGGTGATGAAGACCACCAAGATCATCATCGGCTGCTTCGTGGCCATCACCCTGATGGCCGCCGTCATGCTCATCATCTTCTACAAGATGCGCAAGCAGCACCACCAGCAGAACCACCACGCCCCGACCCGGACCATCGAGATCATCAACGTGGACGAGGAGCTGACCGGGGGGCCCGCCATGGATAGTCACCTGACCCTGCCTCCCCTGGAGCATGAGCACCTCAACCACTACAACTCCTACAAGACTGCGTACAACCACGCCTCCACCATCAACTCCATACACAGCTCCGCGCATGAACCTTTGCTAATCCGGGCCAGCTCCAAGGACAATGTACAAGAGACCCAAATATAACTCTGTTTCAACATAGACGATATAATGACAACAAGACAGACAAACAAACATAAAACAAAATGAAATGAGACACAAACAAACACACAAAAAAAACTAAAACATTATTAATAATATGATGAGGAGCGAAAATAAAAAATAACTGATGGACACGTTGGCGAAGCAGTGGGTGATAATGTTTATCATTGACATTGGGAACTAGGGTATGTCTACTGTTTCAAAAAGTGTCTTTACAAAAACAAAGGTTATTTATTTAAAAAAAAATCTATTGTGGTTAAATCAAGAAAAAAAACATGTATTCTGCGTTTTTTTCTTTTCAACACTTAATTCATCTTTTGTTTGTGTTTTTTTGTTCTTTTTCTTATTTTATTGTGTTGGGGAAAAATGGTTTACTAAGGTGCTTTGAAAACTCTATGTAAAATCCACTGACGGTGTTTAAACTAGGAAGTGTCATTATGGGTTGACTTTATGTTCTAATTGGTCATTGAACACAAATGGCACCTTTCACTCGACAGAAATAGCCAATATGAAAGGATTTTCCACTGTGTTACTGTTGAAATCTGCGACGGCCATAACATTAATTTATGTGGATTTGGAGCGCAGTCATTAATGTTACCGTTGAACGCTGGGAAATGTCACAAATGAAGTCCGCTGATAACATAATATCTGATTAGGCCTGCCAGTCAGAGGGATTAGGCACAGGTGTACGCTCGGCTTGTAATAGAATGGGAGCACAACCTAAAGACAACGGTCCCCGCAAGAATGAGAAAGCTGACATTTAATTAAATGGCACATTAAAACCATTTCTCAGAAAAAACAGAAAAAAAGAATGGATAAAAAGGCAGGTTTTGAATTGATGAACAGACGCGCGCCTCCCTCAGACTCTCTCTCCTCGCTGCTCACGGTCGGCTGATTTAATCAGGAGAGTCTGGCGGGGTTCTCGCGGACCTCTGGCCTCTGGCGCGCGGCAGAATGGGGAAGTGAAGAAGGCGTGAACCCTGGAGTCACACCCCCCCCACACACCCCCCCACCCCCCACCACACACCCCCCCACCACACCACACACCCCCCACCCCCCCCCCCCATCCCCCTGCATTTTAACGCGGCGTCTTCTCGCTCGCCGCCCCGCTGGCACCTCTCAGGCGAGCCGCACCTGTGCTGCCGTCCCATCTGCCACCGCAGATGTTGGGGCCGAATCGAGCTCCCGCCGCGTGCCCCGCGTCCCGCGTCCCGCGGCCCCGCCCCCGCCCCTATACCCGCCCGCATAAAGACGGCTGCCCCCCCCCCGCCACCCTGTCACGGGTACGCCTGAGACCGCCGCGACCCCTGATATCGGGGGTGTCAGCTTCATGGCGACCGTCGCCAGGGGGAACACAGAAGGCGGGAGAGGAGCCCTGTGGCGGGCGGGACGGGGGCGGGTCACCGTCCGAGATTATTTATGAGCCACTTCGCGGATGGGGGGGAGGGGCACAGAGTGTGTGGGTGGGGTGGAGTATAACTGCCCCCACCCCAAGCCCAGTGCATCGGCCGCCATTTTAATCAGCACGCCTCGGTGCATCGATTCAGGATCCAGGGACCAGGGAAGGTTCTAGAAGCATGGGAGAGCCAGGGGGAGAGCGGAGAAATAATGAATTTAAAAAATGAAATATGCAGTGCAAGGGTGGGACTTCCTGCTGCAAAGCACTCGGGAGGAGACGAGCCACTTCGCTTATTATTTCACATTTTTTAATTTCCCCTGACCATAATGGCGAACATCTAGAGAGATCACACTTTTTCATTTGGCCCAATTTTACTGAGTTATCATTCTCTCTAATAAAATCAGATTAGAAGAACAGGGGACAACAGACAGCGGCCAAACCGAGCCGCTCGGTACGCTGTCTGCAGGCCCTCCACACAAAACATTAATAAAATGAAATAAATAATTAAGTTTTTAAAAAAAGAAGAAAAAAAATTTGCCTGCTCCGGTCACCATGGAAACTGGTGACCTTGAATTGCATGAGCGGAGTGAGTTCGGAGAGGCCTTCGGTTTAAGCTGTTTGCTCCTGTTAAACAGTCAGATTCATCAGCCATCAGGTGGGCAGCCAGCTTTTTACAGTCTTTGAAAAATGTGTCCCTCAATATGATGACAGCAGAGATTATTATTATTATTATTATTATTATTCCAATACGTATGGGTAATTTAATACTGGAGTCACTTCAACATCATAGCAAAAAAAATTACATGACTAAAATTTGTAAATGAGGCTAAAATTTTAAAATATGAAAATCTGTGTTAAAATATGATCAACTAATAAACAATTGTCATTTTCAAAAATGAGTAAATGGTTAAAAAACAGGCAGTGAGTCCATTAATACGCAATGAGCTGATAGACAGTGCTGGAGTCAGCGTGTTCTACAGCAGATACTGCACATGTAGCATTTATAATTTATGTTTTTTAGCGACAGAAACATAATTCTAACAACCACATGGAGGCTAACGGTGATTTATCAGTGAAACGTTGCGTTGTAGTGTCAGTATGGTGGTGAACAGTGATCTGGAATTGACCACACTCACAGCGACGGGAGTGATGCAGAGCAGCTCCATTAACATTCATCTGATCCAACCCGGGGGTGAGTGTGATCTCTTACACCGGGATAGGTGTCGCCTAGTGTTGGTAACCATGGTGAAATTTGAATCTGTGGTGGGGGTGGGGGTGAGGGGGGGGGCTGATATATGCTTCCTTGGGTAGGGAGGAGGGGGGGTAAATGAGTGGGGAGGTTGTGCCGGAGTATAAGGTTAGATGTTGCATTGAACTGGTATTGCATTCAGATGGAAGGGAAGCTCTATGAATAAGATAATTAAATTTGCATACTGCTTGCATGGTTACCCTGGTTAAGCTGGCTAGTGTTTCCCTGGTTACCCTGGTTAAGCTGGCTAGTGTTTCCCTGGTTACCCTGGTTAAGCTGGCTAGTGTTTCCCTGGTTACCCTGGTTGAGTTGGTTTGGCCGGCCGGCTCCCTGAAGCGGAGCATATATATCGGTACAGCCCCCCCCCCCCAGTGCCCGGGGCGGTCTCGGCGTGCAGACTGTGCCGTAGGAGGAACGCCGTGGTAAACGCTCCCAGAGCGCGCTCCGCGGATGCCCAGAAGGAGGCGTGTTCACGCTGAAGCACTGACTGCTGCTCGTGATCATGGCTGATCCTCAGCCCTGCTAGCTTCACCTGCGCTAGCCTGAGAACAGCTTCATGTGAACCCACACACACACACACACACGCATGCTCATAAACGCACGCACACCCACATGCTCACAAACACACACACACGCACACACACACACACACACACGCACACACACACACACGCATGCTCATAAACGCACACACGCACACGCACACACACACACACGCATGCTCATAAACGCACACACACACACACGCTCACAAACACACACACACGCTCACAAACACACACACACACACACGCACACGCACACACACACACACACACGCACACGCACACACACACACACGCATGCTCATAAACGCACACACACACACACGCTCACAAACACACACACACGCTCACAAACACACACACACGCACACGCACACACACACACACACGCACACGCTCACAAACACACACACACACGCATGCTCACAAACACAAACACAGACGCATGCTCACACACACACAGAATGAAAAAAAAACATCCCTTCACGCCACGCCGATCCGTGTAATTACACGCAGATATGCGTGTGCACATGCGTGTGTGTGTAAAAATAATAGTGTTCTCACGTGCTGCACATGCATAAACGTGGTACGCCAGCATGGCTCCGGACCATTCCCCACACTGTCGCCCATCTCACCTCCTGACCAATGGCAACTCCTCAGCTCCCCCATGTGACTTCCTGCTGGTCCCATATCATCCTTACATGGAGTTTAGAACTTTGGTAAACCATTGTTCCCCCAGCAGCCCATGCTCTGTGTTCCATAGTGTGTGTACTGCGAGGGGGTGGATCCAAACGCAAGTCTTCAAGCTCCCTGGCGATTGGAAAAAGGAGAGAATTCCGCCATTTAAAATTTTTTTTTTCTTTCTTTTTGATTAATATGGTGAATTCTGGTGATAACATTTCTGGTCTGTTATGTCTCATTTTGTTAACAGCCCAAGTTTTGGGTGGGCAGTTGGATTTCTTTTTTTTTCTTTTCTTTTTTTTCTTTTTTTTGAGAGGGAATGCTGTTCTAGTGGTAGATTTATATAAAATACATTTTGAAAATAAAATGGAATAAAAAACACAAAAAAACAAAAACAAAAAACTTTTTAAATTTTGATTTTACATGTGCCAACCTGTTCTAAAAATGGAAACAATGAAACATGCAGTGAGAGAATAAGACATTGATTTTCATGTACACATACTTTCATGACCTTTAAAAAAATGAAGATCGATTATATAGAAATCAGAGTTTGTAGTTCATACACAAAAATAAGGTTATAAATAAAATATTGTTGTTTTTTCTGTATCATCTGGTGATTATTTTATGTCTGTGAGAGTGAGTGATTTTGGTTACTGCATGCATGGATGTAGGTTATGGGCAGGGCAGGTTGTTACTAATGTGACACTCAGTAGTAAATTGCTTGAGAGTTATGTAATATAATGACCTGCATTTTGCTGTTAGTGCCACTATCACAGTTTTAATCTCCTAATTACAACAATTGACAGTGTGGCACGTAATGAGGTGGTATTCCTGTGAATGGTTAACAGTTCAGTGTGGGTGTAATTATCACATTAACCACTTCAGTATGTTGTTTTGTCTTGGCAAATTAACCTCCTAGACAACATAGACATCAATGTATAGGGTAGCAGCATCTGTTATTATCAAAACCTTTTATGGGGAGGCATTGTTTTCTCACAATGTCTGGCTATTATGTTTTCTTCCCTTGTTTTTATTTCAGTTCTTGCAATGTTATTGGTCACTATATGTATTTGTGTAAATGACAACACTGATCATGTTTAACTACAGTGCACTTATGCCCCCTTCTCTGCATTCATTATCTAATCTACCTTTCTCCATTATTTAATCTACCTTTCTTCATTATCTAATTTACCTTTCTTCAGCTCTGAAAAGCAAACTTTCCTCACCGTCTGAGTTGCCCCAAGGTGTGAGTGTGTGAGAGGATGGTGTGTGTGCCCTACGATGGACTGGAAAACTGTCCGGGGTGTATTCCTGCCTCTCGCCCAATGCATGCTGGGATAGGCTCCAGCACCTCCCGTGACCCTGACCAGGAATAAGCAGGTATAGACAATGGATGGATGGAAGGAATCTTTCCCTCCATGAACTATCAGCTGTTCCATCATCAGGCGGTTAAAGGATTAAAGGTATTGATTCGACGAGTTTTAGGACTTAGAGTAAAAGCTGCAGACGGCCTGTTTCGATTGTAAAAACGGAAATCTCTCCATCTTTCTGTCACAGGGGAATGTGACTGCAGTCCAAGCCCGTGTGTGTGTGTGTGTGTGTGTGTGTGTGTGCGCAGTCGTACTCATACTGCAAAATTTAAACCCGAACCCCCAGGTGGGGTGGGGAGGAGAATCGGCTGCCTCAGGAACTGCCTCATGTCTCGCCTGTGGCAGGATTTTTAAATGGACTCATTTTATTGATAGGGGTTGTAGCACTATACGGGTCTTTTTACCTGTGGGGCTGGGCGAAACCCAGGACATCATGGGATGGTTACAAAGAGCTCTACGCAAAACTGATATGTAAAATACATAATCAAAGATCAGATATAATTATAATCACAAAAACAACGCAGGAGAGACCTGTCGAAGTAGCCTGTGTTTGGGCCAAGAGGGTGACTCAGATCTAAGCCCCTCTCTTGCCTGTTGCTCACCAACGAGAGCGCACAAAGGTTAATATTTTAAATGCACTCGACTATTCATGGCAAGGTTTATCGGATTTAAGATCAATTAATCATCACAATCAGATTTTAATGCCGAATAATCCGTCTGGGGTGAATTGTTCCGACGTGGCTGAGTGGGAAATGACAGAGTGGAGGGTAAATCTGTGTATTAAACATTACTGTCATCCACAGCCTATCATTAACGATGGGATAGTTCATTACTTACAGACGCTGTCCCAAGTATGTAATTTAATTAATGCAAACGAGAAGCTAAACGAACGTGTGACCTTGTGTCCTAATCAGAGGAAAGAGAACCCCGGCCTTCCCCCTGTCGGCTGGCTTTATTTGGGGGTACATTCACAAGGATGGGGGGGTGGGGGGGGGGTGAACTGAGTTAACCCTCGTGTTGTCTTCATGTTATGCATGCACCCTGTGTCCACAGGGTCAAAAATGACTCCCCCCTCTGAATAAGCCTCTTCTTTAAATTTGAAACCATAAGTCAATATTATTCATGGATAAACGGCCTGTCACTCTATATTTCTAAACCACTCATATTTACTACAAAACACACATCATAATTGATTTTTTTTTTCTGTAATAGATATGTTATACTTCATTAACTTTGATTATGACATTTGATTTCATAAATGCAGGATTAAAAAGGCTCATGAGAAAATCTTTGTATCTTGATGCTGTAACGGTTTTATTGAGATATAAAAAAAGGCAATATTGAACTTTTTCTAATGGTACGGTCACCCCAGGAAAAGTCATAAAATTTAATGCTGAAAAAATCACATTTTTGTTCTCAGTGCTGCTAAACTCAGGACAGAGTTATTTTGACCCTCAGGACAACGGAAGGGATGAACAGGGAAGACTGGATGAGGAAGAGGAGGATGACTCCAGCGTGGAGTGTGGTGACAACTGCCCTCAGCAAACTACAAGCTCCTCCCACTGAAAGGACTGCTGTTGGGCTATTTTAGTCCAGTGGTTCCCAGACCTGTCCTCAGGTATGCACAGCCAGATCTAGGGTATTAATGTGTTCCAACTAAAGCGCCTCATGCAGCTGATCAACTGCTTGGTTAGCTTTAGCAGGTGTACTTCAGGTGGAACACATCAAACACCTGGATCCTGCTGGGGGTACCCAACGAGAGTATTGGGAACTATTGCTCCAGTCACATGAGTTAGTCCACACTGCAAAAAAAATGTCTGTTTTAAGTGTTTTAGCTTTGTAATGAGACTTAAAATCTTTTTTTTTTTCTTCTCAAATAGAAAATATTACCTTGTTTGAAGTTACTGTTTGCTTGACAAGTGAAATTTTCTTACCCCTTTGGCAAATCTTGAAATGAGTCAAACTGTGTCACCTCATTGGCAGTATTTTTAACTTAGCAAAAAAGTAAAAGAAATTTTAAGTGTAAATATGACTAACATACTTATTATTTGGCTCTTGCAGTGCACCTCCTGGTTTTCTGTGCCTCTCCAAACACTGGCACACTTCCGATACACAACATACTTTTTGTAAAACACCAAATAACCAGGACGGTAATGGGGACCAAGTAGCCTGAAGGTATCAGTTACACAGACCTGAAGCGAGTACCCTGAAAAGTCAGCATGTTAGCAGGATCCAGCAAACCCCCCCCTCCTCCTCCTCCTCCCCCTCCCCAATTACATTTCTCCTAATTACCCAATTTGAAATGTTCCCCTGCATGTGGAATGTTCCATACTGCACTGTGACTCAGGTTGCCAGTGGCCCATGGTTCTGAGCAGGACTGCCCAACCTTGTTCCCGGAGATCTACCGTCCTGTAGGTTTTCATTTAAACCCTAATCTGGCTCACCTGACTCCTCTAATTAGCAGATTGATGAGATCTCTCGCTGTTGAGTGAGGTGTGGCTTTGTTAGGGTTGGACTGGAAACCTTCAGGGTGGTAGACGGTAGAGCTCCAGGACCAGGGTTGGGCAGGGGAGAGAGGCCACTCAGAAGGGTCTGCATGAGGGAGTTTGCAGGGCTGCTGTTGGCTCTAGCAGTCGTTTCTTCACCGTCTCGGTCCGTGAAGTAATGTGTGTCATTTTAAAGGTCAACAAACAATTTGCTTTTTTTTTTTTTTTTTTACAGTATGTTTAACATTTTCTCTTTGCCAAATAACAAAAAATGAGGGAATTTCAGTCATAATTATTTTTATTTTTTTTTGGGGTGGGGGGAGGTGGGGGTGCAGACTGACTATGGGGGGGGGGGGGGTACATGATTATTTCTGTGTGTATTTGGGGGGGGGGGGTGGTTAATGTCAGGTTCTTTATATTTCATGCATATCTCCTGAAGGGGGGGTGGGGGGGGGGGGTTGTGGTTTGGGGTTGGATCCCCAACCTTTGACTGTATCTCCGACTTCAGTTATATTTCATTCTGGCAAAAGTTGTGTTCCAACAGCATCACACAGACAGAGTCAGTTTCTGTTTGCTGCATTCCCTCAAAGCAGGGTTCAAACCAAAGAGAAAGAGAGGGAGAGAGGGACAGAGAGAGAGAGAGAGAGAGAGAGAGAGAGAGATGGGGAGGGAAAACAAATCAAAAGAGAGGAAAAGTAAGCTGACTTTAGTTGAGGAATAAAAAGCCGGGTAGGGTATAATGCTGCACTTGTCAAACGGGAGTGTAATTCTTCCTGCTGTGACAGACCCTGCACTGCTGCCGTTAAAAAAGAAGACAGCGCAATAAATAAATAAATAAACACGTAGCAGAAAGCACAGCTCGACAAAAGTGGAGAGAAACGAATAGCATTAAAAAAGTGCATCATTTCATTCCTTCCTTCTTTTTTTAAAGAGAGAGAGAGAGAGAGAGAGAGAGAGGAAGTGAGACGTATTGTCTCTGCTTATTAGAACTCCTGCTGTGCCGGGCGGGGGCTGTCAAAGCTTCAGAGTGTGACTGAAATAGATCCCAGTAAGAGGGGGGGGGGGCAGGAGGGGGGGGGGGGGGGGGGGGGAGAGAGAAGAAACAAGACAATGTTGACAAGGGGCTTAGCGCTGATGGTGGAGACAGGTGGTCTGTTATCCAGAGGATGCAGGAGCCTGTCGCTAGCGAGGACCGCGCTGGCGTTCTCTCTGGGACAGCGTTTGGGTGCTCTCTCAGGAGGCATGCTGGGAGAGTTTTTACTTTCCTTCTTTTTTTTGGGGGGGGGGGGGGGGGGGACAAAAGCAGCCCGAGAGTGGCACCGGAGGGGATGTGAAACAGAGGATTGTGGGCCTGGAAGCAAGAGATGACTGATAGCCCGTTGTTTGCTGTGCAGTTTGTGTTTCTTTAAAAATATATTTTTAGACATATATCTTAAACAGCCCCCATCCGCGCTGTTTGGGGATGACTTTTCAAATGTTCCTGGCAGGGTGCTTCCTTACTGTGGTGCTGAAACCGCGGGAAGCCATACGGATATTTTTGAGAGATGAACATCGCCTTTAAAAATACCTGTGTGCATATTCCAGTGTGATAAGAACTTCACAGGTGAGTGCTGCATTCACTTTCAGCTTTCCACGAGGAAATTTGTAGAAAAGCAAAGGAGGCATTCATTGAAATGGCTGACATGACTGCTCTGAACTAATCTTTCTTAGGATCAGAAGCAGCAATGGAGAACTAATGGCTGACCTTGCTGAAGAACAGCACACCCAGTGGCCTGTTTTGGAACTGTTTCTGCAGTAAACTATCCCAGCAGCCTCAGCAGTAAACTATCCCAGAGGCCTCTGCATTCAGTCACAAGGGAAATGTGGATCACAATGGATCAGCATTTCTGAATCCAGAGCACAGGTAAGCCAATCCTCTTCACTGAAACAAGTGCTCTGTATCACAATCAATACATGTACAGCATCAGATCTTAAGAAATGTATTTACATGAGTTTTTATGAAACAGCTTTGTGGTTTATTTAAATAAATAGCGTTTGTTTTTAAACATGTATGTTGCTTGGTTCCTTATTTATTGTCATGCAATCCCCAAAGCAGCAACCTGTGCTGTTTCCCCTACAAGGGGACACCATGTTTGAGTGTTTGCACACACGCATGTTTGAGTGTTTGCACACACGCATGTTTGAGTGTTTGCACACACGCATGTTTGAGTGTTTGCACACACGCATGTTTGAGTGTTTGCACACACGCATGTGTTCCCATGCACATAAGTGGGTTCTTGTGTTCAGCCTCATTTGTATATGTATGTTTGCATGCGCGGTCTGTTTGTGCTTCGTTTCCAATGTGCGGTCTGTTTGTGCTTCGTTTCCAATGCGCGGTCTGTTTTTGCTTTGTTTCCAATGCGCGGTTTGCCTGCTTGTGTTTCTATGTGCGGTTTGCCTGCTTGTGTTTCTATGTGCGGTTTGCATGGCGTTGTTTACGAGGTTTTCACGCGTGCCTTTGCATGTGCTTCTTTGCATGCACAGTTTGTTTCCATAGTTTTTAATGCGTGGTTTGTCTGTACGGTTTGTTTACATGGTTTGTTTTGTGGTCTGTTTGTGCGTTTTTGTACGTGCGTGTTTGCATGTGTGTGTTTGTACGTGCGGTTTGCATGTGTGTGTTTGCACAGTTTGCATGCGCGGTTTGTATGCGTGTGTTTGCATGCACAGTTTGCATGCGCGGTTTGTATGCGTGTGTTTGCGCTGCGCTTCCTGTCCAGGTGAGCGTGCTTGTCCGTCCGCGCCGCGCCGTGCCACCGCTCTCTTCCTGCGGCCTTCCTTAACGGGAGCCAATCACAGCCGTGTTCCGCTGCTCGCCGTGGTTCGGGATAACAGGCTCCTGCAGAGAGCACACCTGATCTCCCTGGCACTCCGACGCCAGTCTGGATTCCAGTGGAACCCTGGCAGTGAAAAACCCTCAGTGTGTAAAACATAACTAAACACAAGCTGCAATTAGACTGGTCGTTATGGGAGAACGCAGGACTAAACCATGGCAAGGACAACGGTTTGCCCCCCTCCTCTCCTCTCCCCTCCCCTCCTCTCCTCCTCTCCCCTCCTCTCCTCCCCCCCTCCCCTCCTCTCCTCCTCTCCTCTCCCCTCCTCTCCCCCCTCCCCCCTCCTCCCCCCTCCTCTCCTCTCCTCTCCCCTTCTCCTCTTGTCTTTGCCAGAAAATTTTTGGCTTTACGGGTTTTTGTTTTTTGGTTTTTTTTATTTTCCGGCATCAGGCGGGGCGGTGATGTTTGGGCCCCACGCAGAGCTGGCTCGGTGACCGCGTGTTCGCAGCGTGCGGAATGAAAATGAGAGGATTCCGCACACCTGTTCTCCATTACGGGGAGCCCAAACAGGCGGGAGACGGCGGGCACCGCCGCCCTTAAATCTTTAACACACGCAAACAGCGGGCAGCGGGCAGCGGGCAGGCCTCGGCTCCTCTGCCTATCGCTCGCAGCGCTATTTCTTGTTTTTCTTCTTTCGCTCGATACCGTTTCATCTTCATAATTCATTATTCATTCCCAGTCTTGACAGGTTTGCTTCATAAAACCATGTCTGCTTAAAGGGAAGTTTCCTTTTTTTTTTTTTTTTTGCGCTATTCGGAGTCCTGACAAGATGTTTGTAGCAATTACCTTTTGTCGTGTTTTCATGGTATTTATTTTTATGTGACCTAATTCAAAATGCATTCATATATGCAAGGACTGTAGCAGACACTTATATCTATTTGTATAGATACATACATGGATATGGGTCGTGCTGTCCATTTTACAAACACAATTGTTGTATTTTTAAATGTTTTAATGGTAATTCATATGCTGTTTTAGCCTCTTAAAAGCTGTTTATTTTTGCTGTTTCTCCTTATTTTGAAGGTTTTGTCTTAAATCTGTTTAGTGACATTACTTGCCTATTTTCTGTGACTTTGTTTCAGTCTTTCGTTTGTGGTAAAGATGCACACATTTGTTGTTTTCATCTTTCGAAAATATCGAAAGAGTAAACAGTCACATGCTAGATGCCTTTTCAATCTCCTCGTACATTTTGTTTCTTATGCGTAAACAAATTAAGTGTCAACTCTTGATAATTTTGCCACAAAATTGTCTTGGGAAATGTAACATGGTTGTAATGCATGTATTCAAGTAGAAAAAGGCATATGGTTTTATGTAACCTAATGGGCTACTTTTGAACATTCAATATTGCTGGTGGATTCCATCATAAAATACTTCTGTCACACAGAGCTACAATTCAACAGAGAGAAAAATGTCCCATTCTTACAGAAGAATGGAGTTGGACTCCCGCTGTAGGTTCAAATATTCTTTTCATGTGTGTTCAAATGTATTTCTGATTCCTTCAAATCATTTGAAAGAAATGATTTGTCAAATATTACTTGCATGGACATGCCCGCATGCGCGCGCACACACACACACACACACACACACGCACACATGCACAAACGCACAAAGCACACACACAGGCAAACGCGCGCGCACACACACACAAACGCACACACATGCACACACACAAACAAATGTACACATGCACAAACAAACACGCACACACACACACAAACACACACACATTTAAAATAAAGTGCTTCTACTTGCCAGGCGCAGTTTGAAATGAAGGTAGTGCCACGGGATGGAAAGCTTCTCTCTCAGAAATATAGTATATCTCACTGCTATGAGCGCACTCTGCATTTCGGATATGGTAGTGCAGAGCTCTCTCCCAAAGCAATTCATTAGAATTACCTTTCCAGCAGAAAAAAAAAGGAATTTTAAGAATTAGTGTCTGCAAAATGATTACTCAGGATATTGAATCTTGCAGGACTCATAATTGGCCATTATTTCGATTCTCCACTCACCCAATAATTATTTAAATTGGTGAGTACATGTTTGGAACATGAACATCAGGCAGCAAATGGGTCCAAGTACGGGAGACCTAAGCAGAGGGGGTTTTTGGACAGCGCCATGCTGATCTGAAATGATTCACTTACGTGCCCAGCTGTATAAATAGATGATGTGTTAAGCACAAACTCGGCTAGCAGCTGCCATACAGAGGCACTGTACACCAAGTCCACGAATACCAACAGCGATTGGCTTTGCTTTCGTGTTCATAAAACACAAGAACGACCTCCAGAACAATTTTTAATTTTTTGTTAAAAGACATCAAACAAGCACACTGAAGATCTAACTAAGAATGTATTGATTAGGTGAAATCATATTTCATTGATGCCTTGGGTTTTTTTGGAGAGGACCGGTGAACAACGTTGGGTCCAGTGGCACCGTGCCCAATAAGGGGGCATATGCCTGCTCAGTTTTTAGAAAGGTGTGTGATTGAATTCTATTCTAAACACCTTTTTTCTGGTGGGGAGAGTGAGACCAGTCCAGGTAGAGGGAAAATGGCTGCCTGTCGGCCATATTATTCCAAAATGGCTGATCCATGTTCATGGATCCTCGTGCCACTGTTATGTCATTATATTCTCATTCTTATTCAGCTACTAATCATATCACAGCTCATCAGGGTTATTTATATAAACAGCTGGCTTGTTGTTTTTGGCAGTTATTCAGCCCAGAGGAAGTAGGTGAATTTGTAAATCAGTGTAAACAGGTACACCTTAAGCTCGCAGTCCATTTTGAAGTGATTAAGCGAAATGTGTCCGGTTCGATAGCTGGTGTGTTTGTGTAACTCCGCAATCGCTCTTTAAAGTGCAGGAGTAAAGACTGATGGACATCCTTTGTGATCTTTTATTTATCGTGGCAGAAGGAGAATACCTCTGGGCCAGAAAGCTACAAGCCGCGCCCACACAGACGTACCCAGTGAGAGAGAGAAGAAAGCAGAACCATCACTACACAAGATGGAGGACGCTCTACCGGTAAGCCCATGAACCTGGAAACAAAACAGTCCTTTCTCTGAACAGTCCTTTCTTTGTAGTGAACTGAGGTTTACCTCTGAGACCTGCTGTTCTATACGGAATCACAGATTTCATTGCCCAGAAATAAATAAAAGAACAGAAGAAGTATGGTCCCACTAGCAGTAGCAAGCAAATGCTACAGCTCAAACTGGTACATAAAAATGAGCAGTATGCTGCTTCCAAAGCAAACAGCACTTTGTGCTGAGGAGGTCTGTACCTCATTATACTGTTTAGGGTCTGTCTCTGGAAAGGGCCTCTGGCCACCATAACAGGCTGTTTGTGATTGGATGATTTTTCAGACTTTCTTTGTTTGTACATTGTCCTCTGGTGTTCGCCTTCATAATAATAATAATAATAATAATCCAAACATAAGAATTCCTGGTATTTGGTCTTTTTCCGAGCACACTGAACCTTTCTGGCTCTGTTCTGCTCCAAAGTGCTCTTCCAAACTGATCAATAGCGATATTGAAATTGATACTGGAATTGATATTGATATTGAAATCAATACTGGAATTGAAATTGATATTGTATGGGCTCTGGTCTGCAGGCATCTCTTCCCCGTTGCCCATTTGCATAATCGCGCGGCAGCCACTCGCGCTCGTGATCGAACACATTCTCCCGTAGTCCTGCTTCAGAAACGCTACAGAAAGCCACCTGGCTGTTTCTGTAGCCAAATCGATTCCCGCGCAGATTCCAGCGGAGGCTGCAGGCTCTGGGTCCAGGGCCTGCAGCGTGTGTCGCCTGAGCGGGGCGCACAATGTGCAGCTAAGGAATTCCAACAGGCTAGAACATCCTACTGCACTGGACACTGAACTTTAAAGGGCCAGTGCACAATTATCCAGTGTTTAGTGCCCAGGTATAAGGGACCGGTTTAGAATGACTCAGTCTCAGTGCCCAGGTGTAAGGGTGTGGAATGATCCAGTCTTGGTGCCCAGGTGTAAGGGTGTAAGTGTAAGTGTGGAATTCTTGGTGGCCAGGTAGCTTCCGATATCTGATACATAATAACATATTGGTTGTGGGCTTCTTTTCATATCTGAATGAATCATATTAAACCTCATGATTTTACAGAGACCGGTGAGCTCGCTCTTTTTCCGGCAGGGTGGGAGGGGGGGACAGATTTTCTTTGTTTTTCTCCTCCAGTGGGGTCAGTGTTTTTCTGGGAGATCCTCTGTGTTTAGAGTAGCCTGGCTGAGCAGTTAGAAATCTGTACATTAAAGAATACATGGAGGTCCGATCCATGTGGAAGCATGGTCACCCTCCAGAACATCACTGTTCCACAGTTTGAAGTACTGTTTGTTTTTTTCCCCTGATCTCCTTGACAACCCAAACAAACCACCCCCCCCCCCCCCCCCCCCCCCCCCCCCCCCCCCCCTCAGGACAGGCTGTGTACCAAGCAGTGGACTGCGTTCTGTTCAGCACACAGCTGACGGGTGCCCTGGGGCAAACCTGATATTTATTGAGTTATTTATTTCTTTTTGGCACCAGTCCTCCTCCTGAAGCGGAACAGAACAACGCTTTCACCACCATGCCAGCAGAGCTCTGAGTCTTATTTACGATACGCAGCTTGCGATACGCAGTCAAAACCAGAGAGTTATAGTCCTGTGTTTTTTTAATTTTATTTAATAATTTATTTTTCATAAAGTTGGCACCCAACATGGGGCCTGAGCTGCGTTTCTGAAGCTCACTTCCTGGTCTTGTTATGAGACGTTGCTCACTAGCGCCAGTGCGGTTGGCTCCAGTATAGGTGTTTCAGCCCCCCCTTTCTATGTGAGTCAATGGCAACAACACGGTCAAAATACAAAGTCAATCATTTTTTTCCACAAGGAAATGTAGTCACGATAGGTGTCTCCCCATATGCCATTTTGTTGAGTTATTGTGCTATTTGGACAAGTCGGTAATATTTTGTGGACGAATCAGTGACAGTTCACATCACTCCCGAGTCACTGTATCTCTCGCGCTTAGTGGACGACCGGACTTCATGTCCCTACTGCGCAATCTCTGGCTCCAATTTGTACAACATGGTGACGCCCATGAACTACACTTCCCAGGCTTCAAAGCCCTTTTCACCAAGCCCATGGAGAGTCAATGGGTGGCGTCACAGAGACTTTGTCCATATGTTTGTACAGTCTATGGGCCTGAGCTTATCCAGTTCCCACTCCAGTGGCTAATCACCAGCAATCGCACACATTCCTACACTAGGGATGGGCGATATATCGCAATGATAAATATAAAATACAATAACTTTCATAACCGCTGTTTGGTATATTGCCTTTCTTGTCACCTTTTTGTCTTTAATTATACCTAGTAAACAACCAAACTTCAGAGACCACATGAAATGCTTCCGGAAAATTCTTCCGCCACTTTTATCTGTTGGGTGGCCGTAAGACAGCCAATCAGCAGCAAGCCCTCGCAGCTGCATGTGTTTAAACAAAAACACATCACATGATCACGTGGAAGCTGTACGACCTTGGTGCTAATTGGCTGTCTTATCAACATCCAAGAGATAACACATTTTTTTTGGTTTGGTTGTTTAGTAACCACATCAGGTATAATTAAAAAGAAAAAATTGAAAGGAGAGGTAATGCACCATATGGTGGCTATAACCACTACTGAATTTGATCATTTTCATCACAATATGTCGCCCATCCCCACACACACACGCACGCACACACGCATGCACACACACACACGCAGATACACACACTGATGTGTTGCGTGTGCATAAGACATTGGTTTTAAGGAAAGCTATATTTCTTTTCCTCATTGTGGATTTAATCAGTGTATTATTCTTGTGTGTGTGCGTGTGTTTATTTTTTTATTTTTAATACTTAATGTGGTGCTCTCGTGAAATGTTCCAGTTTCAAACATGGTGCCACAGAAGATGGCATCACAGATGCCTGCTCAGAAATGAGAAACTGTGTCAAAAGGAAAGTTGGTCTGTTCTCCGCACCACGGCTAACAGGCTATCGTGTGCACTTGAGCGTACATCTGTCCACCAGTATCACTGGCAGTTCTGCTCGCAGAATATTGTAAACTGGCACCGGACTCAAAAAATCACAGCAATTTAACCATTTCATCCCACCGTCCAGCACTACTGCATCTGTGGAAAGATACAAATCTGTTATGTGATATGTTGTACGTGACAAGCTGGTTTCGGGTCAGGTCTCTGTGAAGCAGTTGGCTTATCTGCCTGAAGCTGAACCTTTAGACCGCACCTTTCAGGGACACATGGTTTTGTGCAGGACCCACATTGTGACACTTGGGTATTTTTTCGATGTGATTATTTTATTATACTGGCCAGTTTATACACATATGACACACATACATGCATACGTGAACATATGGATATAAATACAAGATATAGCAAATATGACCCCAATCCTGAGAAATGTGGCTTGTGTTCATGGGTGGGGCACAGCAGCGGTGGGATTTGAACCCGTGACCCACGGCAGGCGTGGGGCGGGTGGCGCTGGGATCGCCGCTCCTCGCTGTCCTGTGCGGCGGGGCGGAGTCGACCGGCTCGGCTCGGCACATATGCTGGTGATTTGTATCATAATTACATTCTGGAATCAATCAGAAGCCTGCTCCACCATCCACTCCGCTCATTAATCCTCCGTGTCATTTATGTTTATCAATTAATCAATTAATCAATCAGACAATTAACAACAATGCGTTTTCCTCCCGCGGGGATGGGTTACAAATGGCCTGGTTCCACAGGCAGAGCTTGTGACTGCTCCTCAAACACGTTTCCTGTTCTTCTAGTCATTTTTATTTGTGGGGTTTTTCCATTTTATTTATTTATTTATTTTTATTCCAGCCAGTAAATATGTTGTCATAAAAAAAAGAAGTGTGCGCGGAGGAGATCAGTGGTCCTTCCCGTGTTCGTTAGGAAGAGGGTGATTAGCTCTTTCCACACACTGTGCAAGATTAATTAGTTCTGTCTAATCATGTGGAGCAGAAGTGAAATTAATTCTTCCCTGGGATTCGCTCGGTGGTGGTTTGTCATGTATACACTCTCCAATAACATCACGGCTGAGAGCGCATTCCAGGAGAGGAACAGCCGTGAGGTGTGGCTGCGGGATTCTGCAGTGCATTATTGGTCATTTCCAGTTCGACCAACCCAGAAATCCTTTCTCTCTCTACTCAGTTGATGTCATACAAAGCATACAGGGCACTTTATTAATTAATTAATTAATTTATTTATTTATTTATTTATTTGAAAATAAAAGCTAAACTGTCCCATCCAACTAATTATATTTTTACTGAGATATTTAATCTCACTATAAATGCATATTCCTTTCAAATACCTAGGTGTTGCCTTGAATAAAATTGCACGTTTATATCATATATTTAATCAATATAAAAAAAGGTTCCCAAAGCCTAATTTCCATATTCACAACCAACAAACCTCTCACAGTTACCAAAATGTATTAAGACCTTTATTTAGTTTTAGTTTTCTAGGTCAATTCTTAAAACAGATCTCATAGAATGCTGCCTGAAGAATCATATACCATGACATGATTCCTGTCTGGTCTCTTTGCTACCAAAGAGCCTTCAAGATTCAGAGCAATTTCCTCCCCTGGACACAAAAATAACCTCACCCACTTACCTCTTGATAATTGTGCCAATCTTATGTCCATCACACTACACTTGGGATGGCCAACCCCGATCCTCTTCAAAGGCGAGCCGCATTGGGATGTCCTAGATTCGCTGGGCTCGCGAGTGCCTGGACCGCCCCTCCAGGGTCGAGATCTCTCTGTGTGACCCTCTGTTCCAGCCATCCCTGCCTCCCTGCGCCCATCACTGGAGCCTCACCGTCCTCCACCTTCACCGCGAAACACACAGAGAGACCTGCGGACGCTAAATCGCTCAAAATGCTTCTGTCCTTCTGTCCAGCACCTCCATGCGCCTTCACTTTTCATTGTGCATGTAGTATATACAGTACAGATGCATAACGCGTACATGCAGTCAGAGGCCACTTGATTTGGTTCACCTGCTTGTTAATCCAAATATCCTGCTCCTTCAAACAAAAAAACGTGCCTGCTGCTCGATATACAGTATACAGCTAGTAGACATGGTGAAGAGGTTTAATTGTTGTTTGATGCTAGTGCCCAATGCCAATGCGCATTCTGAATGAACAAGGGAGTGCTCGTTTACAGACGCAGTTTACAGGTAATGGTGAGAATGGAAATAGAAAAGAAAATCATAATAATAACAGAGCTGGTGAAGGCCGAGACCAAACATCATAAATGGCGAGATATTTGTTTCATTTCACATCCACTGTGCTTGAGTACAGAGCCAAAACAAAAAATTGTGTTACTAATAATTGTGTCTTAATAATTTAGCACTGCACTGTACACACACAGAAACAGAAGCAGACACACGCACACACACACATACACAATGAGCTTCTGGACACCACAGACAATCTGCGAGCTTTCCGCTTTTCCTGTAAAATACTGTTCAAATTCAAAGCCACTCTGTGCTTGAAAAATCAAACATTGTTTTTTGAACACAAATCCAGACTCATTTAGCCTAGCCCTGAAGGGCTCATGTGCCTCGACGTTCCTGCTCTGCTTCAGTCTTCCACAAAAACTTCCAAACAGCAGTAATAATCGCCTTAGCCAAGTCAGTTCAAAGGCCCAGTCAGAGAATTGTGGGTAGGCTTTCTCAAAAAGCCAAGAAGAGCAGGGTGCCGTCTCTCGTTCCACAACATTAGAAGCCCCTACTTTGAGAGGCATTTTGTTTCGTGTGAAGCGAGGTTGGCTGGTGGTTACGGTTTTTTTTCCCACCACCTGTGCACTCCTCTGAGACTGAGTTTGGCTAAGGAAGGCTTCGCACGCTGCTGCCAGACGATGGCACCGAAGAAAATGCCAGACGAGGTTCAAGAGCGCTCAAAGTGTCGTCATTTCTTTAAAAATAATACTTGCTACTTTTGATCTAGCGGACCCAACACCCAGCAGAACATCACCTGTACATCATGTGTTCTACTTCTAAACCAGTTCATGTCACATGCATGCTTAGCGTCCAGGGTGTGAGATGTGGTCTGCAACACTCGACAACAACAATAACAACGTCGTCTCGATTTATTGACTAAAAGGATCAAAAAAATCAGCCTTAGGATTTACGACAGTAACACACAATAAAAGAAGACCAAATACAGCTTGGATTTTTTTTTAATTCATGCTTCCAACTAAATAAAAAAAATAACCCTCAGGCCAGCTCAGAGGATGAAAAAATCTCACTCAGTTCACAAGGCCGTATCCGCTTCCAGTTTCGGCTCAGAGTTTAAAATAAATAAATAAATAAAGAAATAACCGGGAGTGGGTTCTTCCCTTGGACCCTGACGGTAGCAGGAAGCGGGAAGGCAGACAGCAGGCTCATAGGCGTGCTCCAGTCTGCCTCCCGCCTCGGCGTCCACGCGGTGCTGTCACACGGTCTGTTTCTTCTCCGTGTGTTAGGCACAGCAGCTGTGTCTACACACAGTAGATTTTGATAAATACTGCGAGAGGAAGGAAGGAGAACATCTCTCCCTTTCTGTTTCCTTCCGTCACGAACCCTCGCCTGTTAGTCACTCGCCCTGCGTTCTGATCCCCTCTGCGCTCGATAACACCCCCCTCCCCCCCGCCCCCGTCCTCGCTAACCATGCGTTCACTTGCTAAGCCCACCCTGCACACGCTAACCCCACCTGTACCTGCCTACTCTCTCTTACCTCACCTGTGCTCGATAACCTTGTCTTCATTAAATAACCCTCAATAAATGTTTTTTTCTCATGGCAATTCTCCTCCCATAATTTGAGACAAATAAAATTAAATACATTTTGTTCTACTAAAACCTCCTGTTTACTGACGCTCTCCGTGGTGATTTCTTCACCATAGAGAATTGTTGTCCGCAAGAGAGATTTGTAATAGTTAGCTATAGTTATTTTGCTATTTTTCCACTCTTAATGCCTCTACCAAATCTATCCCTCTCCCTGCCTCCCTCCCTCTCCAACCCACCTTCTCACACCTGCTCGATCTCTTCGTGGTGTGCTAAGTTACCCAGCTGGCTGGCTAGCTAGGTTTGTTGTATTACCCCTAGAGCACTATAGTTATCATTTCACTGTCGTTATTTCATTTTGCCTCATTATCAAGCCTCTGTTTGCACTGCAACCGTGCTGAATTTACCGTGTGTATGTGCCCTCCCTGGATGTACAAACGTAGAGGATGAGGTCGAGAGTAACGTTATGGTCTCATTTTTTTCTGTTTCCTAAGAATGATGCATTTCAGAAGAAATGAGTGGCGTTTTGAAAGGCTACACTGGCACGATCAGCACAAACACCCACTTGCGCGGTGACCATTTGCCAAAAACGGGCAGCTTTCAAAAGTATAACCAGAGACTTCTTGGCTTGGCCTAATTCCTGAAACTTGTTGCTGGGGCTGTTTGCCGGTTGAGGCTGCTCTTCGGGCTCACACATACAGGCTGTGTTTGCCCCGTGGCACTCACAGCCATGGAGCCCTCTGCCATTCTCGGTGGGTAGATGTTGCCACGCTAACCATCAGGGCTGCTCAACCCTGTTCCTGGAGATCTGCTATCCTGATGGGTTTTCGTTTCAGCCCTGATTCTACTAATTAACAGCTCAACGAGATCACTGGCTGCTGAATGAAGTGCACTTCACGTTTTATCTCCAGGAGCAGGGTTGGCCATCACTGTTCTAGCTGTTGAATGAGGTGTACTTTGTTAGGGTTTGAGTGTAAACCTAGAGGACAGATCTCCAGGTTCAGGGTTTGGCTGCCCTGCTCTTGCTGTTGAATGAGGTGTGGCTTTGTTAGGATTGGAGTGTAAACCTAGAGGACAGTAGGTCTCCAGGAGCAGGGTTAGGCAGCCCTGCCCTGACTGTTCAATGAGGTGTACTTTGTTAGGTTTGGAGTGAAGACCTACAGGATGGTAGTTCTCCAGGAACAGGGTTGGCCAGCCATGGTGTACATTCGAACATAGCCAATGATGTGAACCATGAATGTTGTGTTGTGAAATACATGAGGGAACGCATTTGAAGCAGGTAAGTGCGCACCATTACACCTGTACCGGAGAGGGCTGAAACAAGTGGGTGTGGCCAGAATGGGGGGCGGGGGGACGGGGGATGGGAGGGGTGAGGGGGGGTTATTTAATCTCATGCAACAACAATAAAACAACAAAAAAAACTCACAAATATTGTCACCATGCATCAATGCCAGGAAGTCTGTTAATTAGTTTTTGGCCCGAAGTCAACCCGATTAATCGTCACCAGGAAGTAATTTGGTTAATTGAGCGATGAGCTTTTGGAGTCGGATTTATATTCAATTTCTTTTTTCAGTGTTTCCTTATTGAATTACACACTTGATTTACGGGTGTATCACATATCCAGTTCAGGACTGACGTAGCCTACAGGGAAAATCAAATTCAGTAGCAGCAGAGACTCACTAATCATATTCACATGATTATGTACACACACATATAATGGGAAATGCAGCATACAACGCAATGGACCACAAACACATGCACACACACTAATTATGTCTCTCTTTCTCTCTGTCTCTCTCTCTATCTATCTCTCCTCCTCTCTATGTCTCTCTATCTCTCTGTATCTCTCTTTCTCTCTCAGAAACACAGACACACACACACACATACACACACAGATAATGTGTTCCAAGATTATTTGCCAATCCTGCATTTGTCACACGTACATCAGATGGCTATAGTTTAGCACAGTGCGAAATACATTCATGTAACGATTTTTACCCGGTGTGTTTAAAAAGTCTTGCACTATTAAACCGGACTGACTTGGTGCCTTGACCACAGTCAGCCAGGGTTCAAGCTGGCCCCACAGTTGGGTTTGAGCTGGCCCATCAGTTGGGTTTGAGCTGGCCCATCAGTTAGGTTCAAGCTGGCCCATCAGTTGGGTTTGAGCTGGCCCATCAGTTGGGTTTGTGCTGGCCCCTCAGTTGGGTTTGAGCTGGCCCATCAGTTGGGTTTGAGCTGGCCCATCAGTTGGGTTTGAGCTGGCCCATCAGTTGGGTTTGAGCTGGCCCATCAGTTGGGTTTGTGCTGGCCCATCAGTTGGGTTTGAGCTGGCCCATCAGTTGGGTTTGAGCTGGCCCATCAGTTGGGTTCAAGCTGGCCCCTCAGTGCTGTTGAGTGGGTTTGAATTAGGCACTGTCAGATGTGCAATTCACGATTTGGCCATTCACAGCCATAGAAAGCTTCAAAGTGCTTGGCCAGCATAGCCTGGAGGTAAGACACAAAGCAGGAGCTGCGGGGGGGGGGGGGGGGGGGGGGGTGTTCCAATTGAGGTGTGAGTGTGGGTCTGTATCTGTGTGTGTTTCAACAGGGATGGCCTGGCATTCTTCATATTCATATGATTCTGTATCTTAAATTGGTATATACACCTGCAGGCATTATGTTGGACACTCTGGGCGGGACATGCCAAAATTGAGCAGAAGTCAGTGTCACTGCTGACTTTAACTTGGTTTAATTATTGATTGATCTAGTGTCTCCACACTAGCTCACAAATATTCCCGTAATAACCAAAGCGGTTTCTTCCTAAAAGATCTTGACAAGCCTGGAGAAGAGAGGGTCTCTCTCTCTTTCAGTAGATACAATATGCAGCTTTCTTTTAGTTAGCAGTCAGTTTGGGCAACTTGGCAAGAAGTCAGTTTGTAGAAATTAGCCAGAAGTGTGCATCTGAGTCCTGCATCTAGGTCTGGCAGTCTGCATGTCATCTCTGGCCTTCTATTCTGCTGTCTTTTGGTTTTTGAATTTTGGTCTTGGATCAGTATTAGGAAGTATTTCACACGGCCTCTGAAGTTTGGATGTTTAATACCTCATCAGGAATAGTTAAAGAGAAAAGAGACACAAAAGACAGACAATATACCACATGGTGGCGATGATCGCTATGGCATTCGATAATTATCGCTGCAGTATACCGCCCAGCCGTAGCCCCGCGGTGACTGGAAGAGGGCCCACTCTCTGGTCCACGGTTCTGGAAGCACAGGTGCATTCTGGGATTGGGGGGGGTCAGAGTTGCGTTGCGGCTGGTCTGTCGCTGCAGAGCTGAATGCTATGACTGTGCAGCACAAGAAGTGGCACATGGCTGTAAGACACATGCACTACAGAAGGATAGAAAAACCTTCAGCTGTGGCAGGGATGGACGGAGATCACAGCACCCTACGCCAAGCCCCCCCCCCCCCCCCCCCCACCCCCCTCTCTAATGTGGGCTGACCGCCAGACGAGGCTAAACCCGAACGAGCCCTGCACTTCCTCCGCCTCAGTCTAACCCTAACCCTAACCCTAACCACTTCCTCCGCCTCAGTCTAACCCTAACCCTAACCACTTCCTCCGCCTCAGTCTAACCCTAACCCTAACCACTTCCTCCGCCTCAGTCTAACCCTAACCCTAACCACTTCCTCCGCCTCAGTCTAACCCTAACCCTAACCACTTCTTCCGCCTCAGTCTAACCCTAACCCTAACCACTTCTTCCACCTCAGTCTTCACCACTTCCTCCGCCTCAGTCTTCACCACTTCTTCCGTCTCATTCTAACCCTAACCCTAACGCCCCCTAACCCTAACCACTTCCTCTGCCTCAGTCTTCACCACTTCCTCCGCCTCAGTCTTCACCACGTCCTCCGCCTCAGTCTTCACCACTTCCTCCGTCTCTGTCTTCACCACTTCCTCCGCCTCAGTCTTCACCACTTCCTCCGTCTCTGTCTTCACCACTTCCTCCGCCTGAGTCTTCACCACTTCCTCCACCTCTGTGAAGGACTTTGAAAGGCGCTATATGTGAGATTAATGGCTGAGGGAGCGGACCCTGCGGGGGAAAGAATGGGCGGAGGGAGTTACTGCTGCAGTGGGTCTGCGCTGCAGAGGAACAGAGAACATGGATGAAACAAAGCAATTAAGCACAAAAGCAGACTCACTGCTCTGACGCCAGATCTGCAGTTTAGCTTTGGTATGCCATCGGCACGCGTGAGGCTGGCAGATCTTCCGCCAGATTCACTCCCGTGTGCAAGCTGTTGAAGGCTCTTTGGGTTGGTGGCGATGGGGGTTAGGGGGGATGTAGTCTTAGGGGTTGGGGGTGGGGTTTTAGTGGTTGAAGGTGGAGTCTTAGGGGGGGTGGGGGTGGAGTCTTACCTGCAGCATACTGTTACTGTTACACACTGAGTGGAGGTCAGAGCACTAAGCTCTGAGTGCTTTCAAACGCATGAAACATTACACATCGCTAGAGTTTCAAACACATGAAACGTTAAACATCGCTATAGTCTCCCACCCCCCCCCGACCGCCCCCGACCCCCCGCACCCCCCCACCCCCCCCCCCACACCTGTCAAAAGCAGAAACTTGACGACCTTTCCCTTCCGGTAAACCACAGAAGTGTGAAATTAGCCGTACTTTGCCACGGTTATTATTCGTATCTAGCTGATCGGTTTCCTTTCTCTTCTCCATTCTTTTCCACCAGCGTTTGAAAATGAACCTCAGGGACGTGTCTGGTAGTACATACTGATCAGACGCCCTGCGATTGGCCCTTGGATGGCAAATGTCTGAAAGTACGGCATGTCCATGGCAGCATGTTGCTCGGGGCCTTTTGGAGGCTATCGCCAAGGCTGTGACGTTGGGATCGCCCACGTCTGGGTGGACGGCTGTCCTTCGCTGTGCTGAAAGACGTTCTGTTCGTTACACTTTCACACTCTGCTCGTCCAGGCCAGGCACGGAAACGCGGTGGAATAAATGAAGATTAAACTGGTGAAATAACGTGTCACCCTCGTTTCCTTCGCCCTTCTGTTCATTCTGCTCATCCTCTGCATCCTCTGCTCAACAGCAGAGCGGGTAATGTGGAGCATTATGCTCACTGGAGCATCTGCTCAGCCATGCACACCTGTGTGTGTGTGGGTGTGTGTGTGAGAGAGAAAGAGTGTGTGCGCGCGTGTGTGTGTGTGAGAGAGAGAGTGTGTGTGTGTGAGTGTGTGTGTATGTGTAAGAGAGATAGTGTGTGTGTGTGTGTGTGTGTGTGTTCGTGTGCATGTGCGAAAGAGAAAGAGTGTGTGTGTGTGTGTGTGTGTGTGTACGCAGCCTCTCCCTATCCTTACACATTCTGCATGGAACAGTCTGGCTGTTAACTGACATTCTCCACAGCACATTTGCTTAATTAAAGTGTAATTTTGTGCGGGGGGTGGGGGGGTGGGGTGGGGGGGGGGGGGGGGGGGGGGGGGGTACTGCATTTAATGCGCTTAATCCTGCGCTCCTGCTCCAGAGTTTGGGAATAAACAGCTTGGAGAGGACAAATATGTTCTCCTCTTTGGAGTTCGGTCGGCTTGTCTGCCAAAAGAGCACTCCCTTTTACTCTTAATAACGTCTCTCTCCCTCCCGTGACCTCGCAGAGCAACCTGCCAATCAAGCCCAAAGTCCTTTGTGTGGAGAAGATTGCATTCAGTCTAATTTAATTTGATCCAATTTAATTAAGCGTTCTCAAAATAAATAAAGAATTACTAACAAAAAAGAAAAATATAAGCAGCCATTTAATGAATCCGTTCAATTCACAGACACCGAGTGGAATAATAACATTAATGATAATTCAATATACAAATGAATTGCTTATTGCGCAGACCCTTTTGTTGCCATTGGAAAGATTACTGCATTCCTGAGGAGACAGGAAAGATAAGTGCATCTCTGCTAAGTGAAGGGCATCTCGGGTTATGGCTCCAGCACAACTGGGCCACAGAGACCACATCCCTGTCCCTGAAAGATAAAGCTGGAGGAGAGATTGGAGTGGGGAACTGGTATCGATGTCTGACATGCATGTTTTCGTGTCAACCGTAGTCTTCCTCAGAAGCTCTCCACGCCACGTTGCCTCGTGACAGCGCTCAGCCACCCGAGGATGTGACATCACAGCCAGGTTTCACCTCCCGAATCGACGGAACGGTTTTGCGTCTTTTCAAACACCTCAAACAGTGGAAATCTGTTGGAATTCATTCCCTGCCCTCTGCTTTGTGTTGTTCCTCAGAGGTGGCGGAGTGTGGAGGCTAAGGCCGGGCATTTTACCTGGAGGTTGCAGGTTTGCATCCTTGTTACGTCCCTCCGCCTCAGGTGGGGGGCGCTGGCCGTTTGGACACATGCGTGTGTCTTGTTACAGTTAATTGAGAGCACCTGTGGCGGTGCCCTTTTAAGAAGCCTGGAGTCGGCTTCTCAGGAGATGGGAGCTTTTTCTCCTCACCTCTCGACCACGGCCGGGTCTTGATTTTATCTTATGTTTTGCAGCTAATTTGGTATCTTTTATGTGTAGTTAAATAAAGTTATTGGTTATTTTTGGGAAACCTTGGTTTTGGCTTCGTTATGTTTGCGGGGGCTTGAGAGCAACCGTAACAATCCTGGTCGGGACATTGCTGCTCGTCAACATCACGTTTGCCACACTTTAGTCCAAAACAATTTACAAGGCCGTTCTGGCCAAATGAGACATTCGTTAGCGTGTACTGTTTGCTCAAATAATGAACTCTTTGCAGTAGTACTTAATTACTATTTAATAAAATAGTTTATTTAATATTTTAATAAAACAGGGAGAATGTGAATTAAATAATAAAAAGTAGTATGTTTTAAGAACTCAAGTTGATTTAATTGATTTTATGCTGATATGAATTCCTTTGAGCTCTTTGGAGAAGCAAACACACAGTTATCCAGTTAGTGACTATTTTTAACGGACACGCACTGCAGTCCTGACTACAGTGTCCCGCTTTGTGACCTGAATTTCCTCATTACCTGTGCACCTGTGTACACGGATAACGTTTGCGACCGGGTCCTGTGAGCCTGCCCTGGAGAAGTGTGTTTTAAACTCTGCCAATGACGGTCAGTCTGGCGGGAAAACGTCCAACCAAACCGCCCATGGCAACAGTCATGCAGAAGGGCTGGATGGAGACCTCATTGAGTTTGTTTTTTTTTTTTTCTCCCTCTTTCACAGTGTTTTGTCCGTGTTCTCGTGATGAAGTTTCATTACATTTGTGGCATTTAGCAGACGCTCTTATCTAAAGGGAATTACACACAGCTTTTGGATTTATTTTTACATGCTATCCATTTATGAAGCTGGATATGTACTGAAGTGTTTTCATGTCGAGTTCCTTGCTGAAGGGTACGAGGGCACTGACCTGCCTTGGATTTGAACCTGCAGCCTTTAGGTTACAAGACCAGTTCCTTGGTCGTTGTATTTCCCTGCCACACTATCAAGCACTTTTGAACAGATGATGCCTTGCAGAGGAATAATTATTAAATAAAAAAGCTTGAAAGTTGATATAGTAGGGAAGCTATAAAGGGTTACAGAGTGGACAGAGAGTACTGTGCGTGACTGAAGATTGTAAAGTGTGTGATTAAAAAAAAAAAAAAAACTGTGTTTCGGTTGTGTGTCTTAGACAAGACGTTCCCCACTGATTATGCTAAATTAATTATCTGCTCTCAAATAGTTTTAATGTAAACATGGAGGTCTAACTATTTATAAAAAGTTTGATGGCGCGGCCGTCTGTTGGGACTAATTGTGTTCTCTCTGCAGGCTGTAAGTTTGCGGTTTTATATTTTAAAACGAGACGCCAAGTGTGCAAGTTAATTGAAGAGGAGCTGCCAGTTCTGTGCCGTAAATCCAAAGGGAACTATACATTTTCATTGGAGATAAATTGTGATTTTACTGCATTTAGGCCTAAAGGCACAGAGTAAATGCAGAAAAAAGTTTGATTGTTGCCAGTGTGCTCACTAGTCTGTTTAAAAGTATAGATATGTTCAAATTGGGCGAGAAACTGTTTAAAGTGGTAAAAGATTGAGGTGGGAAAAAGTACAAACTGAACATTTTTCCTTATCTTGAATTATAGCTACTGGATGGATTTTTGTGACATTTCAGTTATTGGCGTGACTATGGCTGTTCCCTTCTTTAAAAATAGCATCATCACTGGTGATGTGCAGGCAGAGGGTAGGTGCTGATGATTTTTTGCTGAACGAATTCAACTGAACTTCAAACCATTATCTATTTTAAAATAAAACAGGGTCACATGGTGTGCGTCTTGACGTCTTTATTGATGATTAAATTAAAAAGAGGGGAAAAAACCCAGAATCAGGGGTGCATGTGTAATAATTCCATAGCGTAGGGACACAGCTAAAGGAAGCATCTATGCTTCCCAGGGTCTGTTTAACACCGGTAGTGGTTCACTGTTGGCATTTAACAATAATTTCATTTACGCTGTTGCCAAAGCCGTCACTCACTGGGAAATGCAATACACAGGAAGCTCACAGAAACATGAGAAATACCATACAGTCGTGTGTGTGTGTGTGTGTGTGCGTGTGCGTGTGCGTGTGAGTGCGTGTGTGTGTGTGTCGGTGTGTAAGAGTGTGTCTGTGTGTGTGACTGGATGTGTGTGTGATTGTGTGTGTGTGAGAGTGTGAATGTGTGTGTGTTTGTGACTTGATGTGTGTGTGTGAGACTGTGACTGTGTGTGTGTGTGTGTGACTGTGTGTGTGTGTGTGTGTGTGTGTGTGCGAGAGTGTGACTGTGTGTGTGTGTGTGTGAGACTGGGTGTGTGTGCGCGAGAGTGTGACTGTGTGTCTGTGACTGGATGTGTGTGCATGAGAGTGTGACTGTATGTGTGTGTGTGTGTGTGTGACTGGGTGTGTGTGTGCGAGAGTGTGACTGTGTGTGTGTGTGTGTGTGTGTGTGTGACTGGGTGTGTGTGTGCGAGAGTGTGACTGTGTGTGTGTGTCTGTGTGTGTGTGACTGTGTGTGTGTGTGAGTGTGTGTGTGTGTGCGTGAGAGTGTGACTGTGTGTGTGTGTGTGTGTGTGTGTGTGTGAGTGTGACTGTGTGTGTGTGTGTGTGTGCGTGTGTGTGTGCGTGTGCGTGTGCGTGTGCGTGTGTGTGTGTGTGTGTGTGTGTGTGTGTGTGTGTGTTTGTGTGTGTGTGTGTGTGCGTGTGTGTGTACGTCGGGGGAACTGTTGATTGATTGACTGGCAGCTGATGGGTTTCAGGGAGAAGCTCTTTAGAATTCCGGGGACGTGGCGGATCTCTTTCCCCAGTGCTCTCCAGGGCTGTTCGGATGCTCTCTGAGACGCAGATTATCTCTGCATTGTCAGGGCACGTCGTATGACTGATCGCACAGACCCTGCTGCGAGACCTGCCCACCCCCAACCCCCCCCCCCCACCCCCGGACCCCCCCGGGGTTTCGCAGTCAGTCTGGTGCTCAGAGTGGAGGGAAGCCAGACGCAGCGGCGTGGCAGCGCTGATCTCCTCAGGACTGACACTGATCGGCAGCCCAGACGTTCAGGTGCATTCCAGTTACAGACCCTCGTTTTATTGAAACGTCTTTCCCCTGTCTGAGACGTACGTGCCAGGATATATTCAGTGAATATATTTTTCATTTTGTGAGTTATATTATCAGTGTCAAGTGTGCTAATCTTTGGTCAGGTTTGGGGTTAACTCAACTGCCCTGACTACATTGGAAAATAATATTTTGTTGCCCTTGGAGTACACACAAAACAAGGCACGGGGAGTATTTATATTCTGCTGAAATTTACGATCAGGTGGTCTTCCACCGTCTCTGCCTCTGGACGATCAGCTGATTGATTTTAAGTGAAGCGTTTGTGCAGCGCTTTCTCTGGAGGGGCTCGTGTAAGAATCAGACAAAGACACGGCAAATCTTTTAAAGGCTCTTTATCTGCATTCAGGACCCCTTACTGCTGGCAGACGGTCACAGACAGGGCTGCATCAGTGCCCATGTCCTGGGCACTGTAACAAAGGATGTCAATGTCATTTCAACTTTGGGGGGGTTAGGGTGGTGACAATCAGGAAACTTTGTTTTTTAATGATACTGAGGGGGTGGGGGGGGGGGGATTTAATGTTTTTACAAATTTGGGGGGGGGGGGCGCATGTGTCCTCTACAGTCCCCCCTGGGATCCACGCCTACGGGCATTACCCAGAATGCTGGGGTGAATTTTGATGTGGACAGTGACATAGCGCACCCCGTAATGACCTTATGTACGGCACTTAGCACACACATCTTTATGAATGTTTATGAATGTTAATGCACTGCTTGTGAATGTTTATGAATGTTAATGCACTGCTTGTGCCAGGACGGGAGGCGATGTTGTGGCCTTTATGGTTGTATGGGTACCCTCTGACTTTGGTTAATTTTGTAGGCTTTTTGTAGGCTTTTAGGAAGCTGAAGAGCATGGCTCTTGGTCCGCTTGGTAGTTGGTGAGAATGGAGCATGCATTGGTCTACTGTAGTAATATGGGCACTTGAGCTGGACAAATATGAGGTCATGACTTAACGACCCAATATCCTCACTGGTCACCAGACACAGGCAACTTTGATGACGTGAAAGCTTCAACGCACCGCAATTTGGACGTTAATTGTATAGCGAGAATCCAGCGGCGAGACTAACTCTTCCTGATTGGCCGCTGCCTCTCCCCGAACGCATCGATCCCGTTTCAGACAGGCCTCCTCCATCGGGCACCTGGCGCTCCGCCCTCGGCCTGTTCGTGATTAAACGCCGTTATTCATTCCTTCAGGCGCTTTTGAGAAAACCAACACAGAATTACCGGGTTAGCGACTGTTCCGAATAAGTAAGCTACTTGATTGGCCCACACCAGGGCACAGTGAAACGAGCTCCACAGCCAGCCTGATCAGACAAACAGACATGGCGGTGAAGACGACGCACTTTAATGCTCATACAGAGGGAGCGGGTGTAGACTACGCACTTTAATGCTCATACAGAGGGAGAGAGTGTAGACTACACACTTTAATGCTCATACAGAGGGAGCAGATGTAGACTACGCACTTTAATGCTCATACAGAGGGAGCGGGTGTAGACTACGCACTTTAATGCTCATACAGAGGGAGAGAGTGTAGACTACACACTTTAATGCTCATACAGAGGGAGCAGATGTAGACTACGCACTTTAATGCTCATACAGAGGGAGCGGTGTAGACTACGCACTTTAATGCTCATACAGAGGGAGCAGATGTAGACTACGCACTTTAATGCTCATACAGAGGGAGCGGTGTAGACTACGCACTTTAATGCTCATACAGAGGGAGCAGGTGTAGACTACGCACTTTAATGCTCATACAGAGGGGGCAGGTGTAGACTACGCACTTTAATGCTCATACAGAGGGAGCGGGTGTAGACTACGCACTTTAATGCTCATACAGAGGGAGAGAGTGAAGACTACGCACTTTAATGCTCATACAGAGGGAGTGGGTGTAGACTACGCACTTTAATGCTCGTACAGAAGGGGCGGTGTAGACTACCACTTTAATGCTCATACAGAGGGAGCGGTGTAGACTACGCACTTTAATGCTCATACAGAGGGAGCGGTGTAGACTACGCACTTTAATGCTCATACAGAGGGAGAGAGTGAAGACTACACACTTTAATGCTCTTACAGAGGGAGAGAGTGAAGACTACGCACTTTAATGCTCATACAGAGGGGGCGGTGTAGACCACGCACTTTAATGCTCATACAGAGGGAGAGAGTGTAGACTACGCACTTTAATGCTCATACAGAGGGGGCGGTGTAGACCACGCACTTTAATGCTCATGCAGAGGGAGCAGTGTAGACTACACGCTTTAATGCTCATACAGAGGGAGCAGGTGTAGACTACGCACTTTAATGCTCATACAGAGGGGGCAGGTGTAGACTACGCACTTTAATGCTCGTACAGAAGGGGCGGTGTAGACTACGCGCTTTAATGCTCATACAGAGGGAGTGGTGTAGACTACACACTTTAATGCTCATACAGAGGGAGCAGGTGTAGACTACGCGCTTTAATGCTCATACAGAGGGAGCAGGTGTAGACTACGCACTTTAATGCTCGTACAGAAGGGGCGGTGTAGACTACCACTTTAATGCTCATACAGAGGGAGAGAGTGTAGACTACGCACTTTAATGCTCATACAGAGGGAGAGAGTGTAGACTACGCACTTTAATGCTCATGCAGAGGGAGCGGTGTAGACTACGCACTTTAATGCTCATACGGGGGGGGTGGGTGACAACGCTCTTTCTCACGCACGGTGACACGGTACGCACCCACCCCCAGCCCCAGAGATGTGTAAAACACTCACGCATCCACATGCGTGCACTTACCCACACGCATGCATGTACCCACAAGGCACTATGTTCTCATTAATTCTGATCACAAATATGAAAAAAAAAAAAAAAAAGCGGTTTACTGCAGCACACGCCCCCGCAGGAATTTTAATGCCGGTCTGTCTAGGTGGGCGGAATTTTCATATATTTATTTATTTCTTCTCTTTTTTTCATGTATAATATGCCACATGCTCGTAATGATATGGTTTGGTAATGTGCTGTAATCTCTCAAAATACCACCCCCAGCTCCCCGCTAATTCAATCTGTGTAACAAGTCGCTTTGTCACGGACAAAGTTATCGCTGCGCTCCCTCCCCCCAAGAACCAACGAGCCCCACCCCCGCGCCCCAACCTCGCCCCCTGTGCCACTCGCTATCAGTGTCGCAGTTTACCGCCGCTGCACTGCTAATTATCCCCGGTCTCCTCGTGGCTGAGCTGCAGGAGACCTGAATTCAGCCATATTGCCATTAATTTACCCTGTCGGGTGGATGTGAGGCTCTTTCATTATGTTTTCATACCTTTGGATATCCTTTGATCTGAATGTTCTAGGCTGTTTACTAAATAGACTTTACTCAGCTGTCGTAGTATATTTGGGTGTGTGTGTGTGTGTGTGTGCGTGCGTGTGTGTGCACGTGCATTTGTGTGTATATATACACATAAAAAGAACAGTAAGCTGAAGTAAAAAGCAGTTGTGATATCACCTGTACACACACACACATGCACACACTCACACACACATGCACACACACGAGCACACACACACCACACATACACACGCAAACACACGCTCACACACACGCACACGCACACACATGCACGCACACACACACACACTTACACACACACCAGGGAGTGAGCAGCAGCTGTGCCTGATTTGGCTGGTTGCTACTCTAAATGTGAGAGACTGCTCTACACACATTCCCTTCTGTGAGAGTTCACAGTGGGTCACCTGCTCAGGGGAATTCATCCGTGTTCTAACCAATTTCTTTTTTTTTCACTTCTTTAAAACTGATTTCTTTGATAAAGGCTTCAGTGCATTATATGAGCCGTGCATTTGGATCTTTTTTTTCTTGTCCTGCTTATCTGGTTCACTGAATGTTGGGCAGCTTGTCATGTGCAGAGATTAATATTTCACTTTATATGAATTTCATATTTGGAAGTATGAGTGTCCACAGGCTGCAATGTCCGGTGTGACTTGTGTGCTGTTATCAGGCACAGATGCTGTCATAATGGTGTCATTCTCCACATGCAGAAATATAAATGAACAGAAGACAGCGGACACAGACAATTCTGACTCATCACTGGTATCTATTCTCACCGTGGGTGTAGGCCTAAATATACAGGATGTTTTTTTTGTTTTTTTTTTTTTGTTTTTTTTAGCGATGGGAAATATAAGGCGGCTTTTACTGTGCATCCCAGATGAAATAAATATATATGCAGTGCCCTTCAAAAGTATTGGATTTGTTATTTTTGCTGTATAATTAATGAATCTGGATTTGAGATCAAAAGATGAATATCAGACAAGAGTATGGACAAACAGCCTTTCTTCATGACATTTACATTTGTATACGTTTTACCATTTTATACAGACAGCGGTACCCGACACAGACATTGAGTGCCCAGCTCAATGTCATTTTCAGCTATCATTTGTCAAGCTGTGTTTGAAGCTGCCACAGAATTTACATGTTTTAAAAAGGCAATGCTAGCATAATAATAATAATAATAATAATGGATGTGCCTTGGTATAAGAGCTGTGTTTTCATATTATTTGTAATAATCTTGATATTGTATTAAAAGTATTCATTTCAGGACTAGCATTTCGACCATTCTCTTTAGAGTGATGTGCAATGGTGTCATCGGGCATTAAAAAAATGTGTGTCACTGAAAATAATGGAAAGCATATTCAGTACTTGATAATTTGACCGTCGGAATCGCTTTTTTTGAGATGGTAATCATGGCAACACGCAGCTCTTTTTAAATACGGGTTTTCATCCTCCAGCACAGCAGTTTATAATCCTGGAGAGAGTGAGAGAGTGAGAGAGTGAGAGAGTGAGAGAGTGAGAGAGTGAGAGAGTGAGAGAGTGAGAGAGTGAGAGAGCGAGAGGGTGAGCGAGAGGGTGAGCGAGAGGGTGAGCGAGAGAGTGAGAGAGTGAGTGAGAGAGTGAGAGAGTGAGAGAGTGAGAGAGTGAGAGAGTGAGTGAGAGAGAGTGAGAGTGAGAGAGTGAGAGAGTGAGAGAGAGAGAGAGAGAGAGAGAGAGAGAGAGAGAGAGAGAGAGAGAGAGAGAGAGAGAGAGAGAGTGAGAGAGTGAGAGAGTGAGAGAGTCAGTCAGTCAGTCAGTCAGTCAGTCAGTCAGTCAGTCAGTCAGTCAGACAGTCAGACACATTTCTGCCAAGGCTATTCAGGATCACCACTCTGAACCGTAAGCAGCTCTCAGCAAATGATCTAGTGTGGTGAGGTCTGGCACAGAGAGCTCTGTTAAACATAATAAAGATATTTATTTACTGTTGCCCCACAACTCTGACCAAGTGCATTGCATCATTGGATCCCCTGTGCAGATGTGAATGCTTGTGTCCACGGAGATGGAGTGTGTCTGCATCAGTGACTGGCTGAGTCGACATCATGAAAATAACATCATCACGATGTGCTGATGCAGCCTTGCAGTTTGATGTTGTCCTTATAAAAATCGGCACCAAAAAAAAAAATGTTTGGCTCTTTAAAATGTAAACGTAAAATTGTCCATAAAACTGTTTTTACATTTCCTCTTTTTAAACGTGTACGTAAAAAACCTGCAACTGATCTTCTGCTCCAGTGCTGCTCGTAAGATACATAAACAAGGAGTTTATTCCATGGAATATCACACACGCGCACACGCGCACACACACACACACCCAAACACACACACACACGCACACATGCACACACACACACACATACACGCACACCCAAGCACGCACAGACACACACACACACACACACAACCCTTCATACAGACAGCCAGCTCATCAGCCATCCGCTGTTATGCGAGTGCCACTGGCTTAAATATTAGCAGGTTTTTTATAGCTGCTGTCAGAGACAGAGGGTACTGAAATACTGACACCCCCCTACCCCCGCAGCCCCCAAAAAAACCCTATTTCTAAAATTGGGAGGGAACTAATTCTGCTGTGCTCGCCTCCAGCTATTAATTGTTTGGGTTTTTCCTGGTGGGTGTGGGGCTGGCAGTCCGGGCTCTGAGGAAGTCATTCACAATAATTACCAGCATTCCTGCGTCACAGAGCCGGGGGTGCAGTGGGAGTGTGTGTATGTGTGTGTGTGTGTGTGTGTGTGTGTGCGCGTGTGAGTATGTGTGTGTGGGGGGTGGGGGGTAGAGCGAGGGGTGGGGGGCCCAGGACAGGACGGGGTGGGGGGGGGGGGACTCTGTCTATTTCCCCTGGTCTTACTGTAAGTGTGGTCCAGGAAAGGCAATTTATCTTATTCATTGCATCGGGAGGGATCGCGGGAGTTGGGTGTCAATTTAGATGGAATTAATCAATACCTCAGATGAACTTATGAGATTACCAGGGGCCAGCTGTGACTACTTCATTTCAACCTTTTTCTTTTTATATATTTTTTCCTTTTTTTTTTTTGGACGTTTGAGGTTTAGTTATTTATTGCAGTGGGAATGGAAGGCCCAGTTGGACAGCGCACCAGCACGCATGCGTATGTAAAACGAGCGCAGAGCGAAATGTGCGTCCGGCCGCCCACGTCAGTTTGTGATGAGTCAAGCCACTGATTTTGTTGTCAAGCCATTGATTTGGAAGTGGCCCTGAAGCTCTTTCACTGCACAGTACACGTGTTTCTTCTTCTTTTCTTTTCTTTTTGCTGGTGATTTTTTTTCCAGTTTCCCTACAGACGTGTACAGTGATGTCGGAACTTTATGCCAAACCAGTGCCATGGACCACGGAGGGGTCCTACCCAGGAAATGTGCCTCACTGAGATGGGTGGGGGGGGGGAGTGGTGGGGGGGCAGTGGCAGGTGGGGGGTAGTGGGGGTGGGGGACAGTGGCAGGTGGGGGGCAGTGGAGGGTGGGGGGCAGTGGCAGGTGGGGGGCAGTGGTGGGGGCCAGTAGCAGGTGGGGGGGCAGTGGAGGGGGGAAGTGGCAGGTGGGGTAGCAGTGGGGGGGTTGGAGGGAGGCACTCAGTGATTTAGACATGAACAGTGAGTAACCTTCACCACCTCCATTCTGAGAAATGCCTCCCATAAATTAAAAAAGAAGCCATTACAGGTTAATCAATTAGGTCCTTAAGGAAATCCACCTACTCTCCCAAATAAATAAATAATAGTGATGAAAAATGAGAAGAAGACACAAAATACTGAATAAATGTGTGTGGGGTGGGGGGGGGGTTAGCCATGACCACCCATTCATGAGGTAAAGTAACAATATCTTTCATCTCATTTAAATAGCGGCGGATCATAAACTATCCGCGCTCCTCTAAAGAAAAGCACTAAATGTCAGCGTGCTTCCCAGGGAGGCTGCATTAGCGCTGAGCACATTAATTCAGCTGGGCGAGGGGGGGGGGGCGGGGGGGCGAGGCGGAGCGCTCTGCTCGGGGGGGCGGGGGGGGACGGGGGGGACGCGCAGCTCGGGGGGGGGGGGGGGGGGGGCGAGGCGGAGCGCTCTGCTCGGGGTGGGGGGGGAGGGCGGGGGGGACGCGCAGCTCGATGGCTCTTCCCTTCCCAGCTTACAAGGGGAATGGGAGGTGGGGGTGGGGGAGGGCGCCAAGAAGCACTCCGCTTGTATTAGATTAGGGAATGTGGCCAAAACATCGATGAATAACCCCAATCACCCTTTGAAAGGATTACATCCATTGACATTTTGACATTTGTATACACAAATTATATCTCCGTTTCTGAAATGCGGAGCTGTCCGTCTGCCTGCCAAGAGCGATGGACGCTGGGGAGGGGAACGCTGGCAACGTTCTTTAAGTTAATTAGGCGAGATGGGCGGGCGGACGGGCGGGCGGGCGGGCAGTGGGGGGGCGGGCGGGCAGCGGGCGCGACCGTAAGCGGGCGGAGGTGGTGGAGGACCCCCGCCATCACTGACGCTTGCCCTCACTTTAAAACCTTAATCACAGAAAGCGACGGGACTTCTCTGGGAAATCGGTGTTATAGAGGAATGCGCTCGCGTCATTTAGCTGATTTATAGTTATCAGGTAGCTGTTATTTCAGCTTAGCAGGCATACGCAGATGACCCTGCTAGCGTCTGTAAATCACCTGTTGTGTGGTGTAATGGGTACGCTGCTAGGCTTGTAGCTCTGGGGCTGATGGGCTTGTAGCTCTGGGGCTGATGGGCTTGTAGCTCTGCTGGGCTTGTAGCTCTGGGGCTGATGAGCTTGTAGCTCTGGGGCTGATGGGCTTGTAGCTCTGGGGCTGATGGGCTTGTAGCTCTGGGGCTGATGGGCTTGTAGGTCTGGGGCTGATGGGCTTGTAGCTCTGGGGCTGATGGGCTTGTAGCTCTGGGGCTGATGAGCTTGTAGCTCTGGGGCTGATGGGCTTGTAGGTCTGGGCTTGTAGCTCTGGGGCTGATGGGCTTGTAGGTCTGGGCTTGTAGCTCTGGGGCTGCTGGGCTTGTAGCTCTGGGGCTGCTGGGCTTGTAGCTCTGGGGCTGCTGGGCTTGTAGCTCTGGGGCTGATGAGCTTGTAGCTCTGGGGCTGATGGGCTTGTAGCTCTGGGGCTGATGGGCTTGTAGGTCTGGGCTTGTAGCTCTGGGGCTGATGGGCTTGTAGGTCTGGGCTTGTAGCTCTGGGGCTGCTGGGCTTGTAGCTCTGGGTCTGCTGGGCTTGTAGCTCTGGGGCTGATGGGCTTGTAGGTCTGGGCTTGTAGCTCTGGGGCTGCTGGGCTTGTAGCTCTGGGGCTGCTGGGCTTGTAGCTCTGGGGCTGCTGGGCTTGTAGCTCTGGGCCTGCTGGGCTTGTAGCTCTGGGGCTGCTGGGCTTGTAGCTCTGCTGGGCTTGTAGCTCTGGGGCTGATGGGCTTGTAGGTCTGGGCTTGTAGCTCTGGGGCTGCTGGGCTTGTAGCTCTGGGGCTGCTGGGCTTGTAGCTCTGGGGCTGATGGGCTTGTAGCTCTGCTGGGCTTGTAGCTCTGGGGCTGCTGGGCTTGTAGCTCTGGGGCTGATGGGCTTGTAGGTCTGGGCTTGTAGCTCTGGGGCTGATGGGCTTGTAGGTCTGGGCTTGTAGCTCTGGGGCTGATGGGCTTGTAGCTCTGGGGCTGCTGGGCTTGTAGCTCTGGGGCTGATGGGCTTGTAGCTCTGGGGCTGCTGGGCTTGTAGCTCTGGGGCTGCGGGTTCAGGTCCCAGCTGGGATGCTGCTGCTGTTGTACCCGTGAGAAAAGGTGCTCAATCTGAATCTCTTCAGCATATCCAGCCGTATAAGTAGATTGTGCGATAAAATGTAATCTGTGTAAATTGCTCTGGATTAGAGCACCTGCTTAGTGCCTTAATGTAATGGAATATTTCTGCTCACCTTGACCGCCTCCATGATTAGACATTTGTGATTTTTAAATGGTGTATATTAAGAGAAACAATTTAACTGTTGAGAGTTTCTCTTATAGACTCGTGGATATTTGTCTGTACGGCCTACTTTTAATTTTTGTTTTGAGCATGACTGCCCAACCCTTATACCCTGCAGGTATTTTGTGGTTGTGTGTGTACCTGTATTAAAACACCTGCATTAAAACACCTGCATTAAAACACCTGTATTAAAACACCTGTGTCTCCTCCACTCGCCTGGCTCCCACAGGACTATAACTGACATTTCGTGATTGCGTTGAGAGCATAAGAGCCTCATTTTCTCTACGCCCTCGCCACTGCACGAACAACACCGCACATTTAGCGAGTGCGGTCCTCCCGAACTCTGACCCTGTGCGGTCTGCCTTAATGCAGAAATTACTGTTTTTCAATCGGAGGCAGATTCAGGAACTTGACACCGTTCACCGGGGAGTCTCTCGCCATGCGACTCCAGCCTCGTAACTGAAACAGTTTTTCGACAGAGTTATCTGCCGATGATTCCCCGTTTGTTTACTGTTAACAATTCTGCATGTACAAGCACTTAAAGGGCAAAAAAAAACATGATTATTCCAGATGCACTAGAAATTATTCCTGTGTGTAACGTTGAAGTGTTTTAATTAACATTGTCAGTAATATTGCTTTTTTTCTTCTCTAAAACTGTACAGCCCTGAAGAAATGGCACAGCATTCAGTTCTGGTGTTGACCACATAAAGAGCAGAAATAATACTTTATTAATTATCATCCGATAGAAATCGATGCTAATCTGACAGACGTTATAATTGCTTATGATTGTATATCGAGGCAGAAAAAGTGGAGTGGTTATTCTTCTTGAGAAATGTTTCTTTAATTTAACGTTTTGGCCAGATTTTCTCTTATTGAGTGCTGGAAAAGAGCAGCGGTGCTGTTCTTCTTAGTTTATCTTCAGTGGTGCGAGTTTAATTGGATTTGATATCAACACACAGGTGTGACTGGCTGCCCAATTGAGCAGGGTTTTCTGCAAATTGTCACTCCTGATTCAACATTTTGAAACATAATTTGAAAGAAAAAAGAGGCGGATTTTCTCCATTATACTCTCATATTTGGTTTTATGCTGCACTAAGATATGTTGCCTAAATGTTGAGTATATGGATATGTTTTATATGTATATTTCAGAATGATCAGATTTTCACCAAAGTTAGGTTATAATGTCATCAACACCTCCGAGACATTTGGTATCGGGTTTTTGTCATTGCTGTAATATTATTACTTATCTGCGGTGGCATCACATTACTAATTTCTAACAATGTTGTTCAACATGAGCTAATGATCAGCGCTAACAGGCATAGTCAGGCACATGAAAAATTACAAAAAAGTAATTAAGCACTACAACTGCCACACACATTGCTGCAAAATATAATTAAACTATTGGTTTAACTACATGTAGTTAAAGTACTCCCCAACAATGCTTATTGACCCAGACTCACCTTATATATGGATATGTGTTTGTATGCCTGCACGTGTGTTTCCATGTTTTAAAACAAGGAAACCTTTTCTCGATTCTCTTCTGGTTTCATGCTTCTCTGTATATTGCTTCCGAAGGTGCTTTTGCACAAAATCAGTGTTCACATACATCTTTCGGCTATGAATACGCCATCCAAAGTGCAATACCAGCAATAAACTAGGGCCTTAAGTCTACTGGGTAACACTACATTAACTGCATTGCCATAATGCAGACATAACATACTCTTAAGTGCTACATCAGAATTAACATAACAACCGCGTTATGTTTTCATAATGTGTATCAGCTCAAGTTATAGGCAATATCCTGTCTTATGGGTGGTCATGCATACAATAATGAGCAATTAATATTATGTGTAACGATTGTTTCATTCTTATGCAGCAGTTATTAATATGTTATGTTAAATGTACACTATTAGTTAAAGTGGTTTAAAAACAATGCAATGTAATTTAGTCAGCCTTTCCAAGGAAGGAAAAAAAAAAACATGATATTGCAACCAAGGTATTAATTGCATGCAATTATGACGAAAGTACAAAAACATCTTAACGACTGTAGGTTAATAAACAAGAAGTGGTAATTACAGTAAACAACAAAGTATACACCAGTGGTTACCTTGAAGTAGAGGTTTTTAAGACACAGAAACATCTCATCTTACATAAGACTATCAGGAACTTGGCCTTGTGATCTCTCAAGACCAAATCCTCAAATGCGTTAAATACCCCCCCCCCCCTTCTGACAGCTTTGATCAAATCCCCCTGATGGTTTTACCCATTTGCCCGTGTTTTTTCCTCAGAATATTTTTTTTTTCCATTCTATAATTATTACTAAAACTGTTTCCTCTTGAGAGCCTTGTGGTAAATAGCTGTCTATTCATCTCTGTTGTTATTTACTAAAAAAGATTTTGAAGGAAGCTGTGTTTAAACAATTGTGAACAAGGAATGCACCTGTTCTGAAAGTCAAAGCACAGCGCCCTAAAATCTGATTCCAAGACTGTAGATGTAGTTCCTCAACTGATGCCATTAGCAGATTGATGTGCGCTGCAGCTCCTCCCACTTTTGAGGTCATGACCCCTTCCTCTCTTCCATGTGACGAATCCGTGTGCTACTTGGGCCGCGGTTTGTTTGTTTTTCCCGTTTGCTGTGAAGAACAAGTGAAGGCGGTTCCTTGCGCGCTCGTGGTTGTACATTTTGACAGCGTTCAGGACACTCAATAGAGCCCCGGCTTGGAATGAAAATAAAACAGCGCTGTAGTGTAATGTAGGCTCTCTCCCGGTAAGGACCTGTCTTTGTACCCTTCAGTGAGACACTGCCTGAATTCTTTCTCTAAATATTCTGGTATATAAATGGATTTCATCTACAACTTTAGCTATGTGAGTCACCCTGGAAAAGATCTTGTGCATGCAGAATTGCACAGCCTCAGTATTTTTAGTTTAGGTTTTGTTTTTTTCTTTTTCATTTTTTTGTACCTAGTATTTTATTTTATTTCATTTATTGCTGTTTCACAGTAGAAACTCCTGGAATGCTGTCATCTGTAGAAAGGCAGGGTGCCCAGATCCACTTTGTGTTTGGGGCCACGTATCAGGATGGTTCCTGATATAGAAATCAGCCCCTCCCAAAATATATCAAAATGCAAATCATCTCCTCAGTATGCCTTTACACATGCTGTTCTTTTAGAGGTGTTGATGCCGTATATTGTCTAATAGAACTGTTTGCTGTTTAATCTGCTGCTGCAGAAGGCCAAACGACTTTCTTTTTGAAGATAACCAAGTCGTTCTGAATTGATTTGACTCAAACATAATTTAATTGTAGGGGATTGATTTGGGGGGAAAAGGGGTAACCGGAACACTAATGGTAATGGAAAGCAATGAGTACACTGACTTTTTGAAAGAATTTTGAACAAAAAAAAAAAAAACCATTCCCCAAAAACCTACTCTTTAGGGTTAAGGAACAAGATGAAGGACGTATTAATTTTCATTGGCGGGGTGGGGACCAGTGATCTAACGCACCCTGGAGGTCTAAGTCCAGAGACAACAGGCTTAATAGATAAGGGTCCTCGTGCAGTCCTGGGTAGCCCCGAGGCTGCCTGTTTAAATTCCGAGCTGCACACTAATGGCTGGATGCTTCAGCAGAGCTGTCCCATTCTACCAATGACCTGAAGAGCTTCATTCATTCAGCGAGGGGGAATTAAACCCACTGCTGTGGATTCCTTTAGCAAACGCGTGCTGCGTGCCTTTCTGCTGTTCTGTTTGGCGAATGTCGCCATGCCCGTCCGCGTGGTTCCGAGCCTGTCCAAGATGTATTCCTGCTTCTTGCCCAATGCATGCTGGGATAGGCTCCAGCAGCCCCTGCGACCCTGCCCAGAATAAGCGGCTATAGATAATGGATGGATAATAATAATATTAATTGTAATATACCAGGAAGCCTGTCTCTCCCGTAGTCCTGTGTTCTCATTGGCAGATTGCTATGCCGGCTCTCTGTATCTGCGTCATGTCGTCGTTTAGATGTTGTAAATGATTGATTGACAGGGTAGAGGGGACTGCCTTGTGACCAGCAGAAGAGCTCATGCAGTTGAGTGCAGGGTGAGCACGTGGCATTAATAAGAAATAAAGAAAGTTGTTCCATTATTTACGTAACCC
The DNA here is from genome assembly GCF_013347855.1 of Anguilla anguilla. NCBI lineage: Eukaryota > Metazoa > Chordata > Actinopteri > Anguilliformes > Anguillidae > Anguilla > Anguilla anguilla. Next base: position 35,814,057 of record NC_049216.1, on the reverse strand, counting down.
AATGATTTATACATGCGGTCTCAAATCGATGGAATACCCACACAGATCAGCCTGGTTAAATTATTCATCCCCCCCCCCCACCCCATGCATGCAGAGCACTCTCCACCCCACCCCCCCACCCCCCACCCCCACTCTCCATTCTTTGCAAAGGGACTTATTTTTACACGTCCACTCCTTACTTATTCATCTCATCTTCAAGTAGGTTTCAGTGTTTTCGGAAACCGATCTCACGTTGGTACAGAGTGCTTCAGAATGTAAACGGTTGTTGGTTCGACCAACATTTGTTGAAGTGTGAAGTCCCCCCCTCCTCCCGTTTGTGTTTCATTATTAAAACATCCAGCCGATTGTGTAAGGTAGATTTAAACCCCGGGCGTGTTGCAGAATGTTACGTGCTGTACCTCCATGTTTAACACACACGCTCTACTCTCCATGGGAGACTGATGCTGTGCCATACAATATCGAAAGGTCAGTCATGGAGTTATGCATCTGTCATCTTCTGGGACCTTATCTTGGAAGTAACCTTAAGCGCAGCATATAGGGACTCACAGTCATTGTGTGAGAATTTCGGGGCGAGCCAGGTATTTAAAGTGTGCTCTGTTCCCAGTAGGTGTCTGTGACTGAGGGATTCACAGCCCGAGAGACAGAGGAAGCTGCCAGCAAGGAGAAAGCTGAAAAGCTGTTTTGTAATTTTGGTTATTTTTGTCTTCGTTCTTTTAGTTTGTTGTGTTGGGTTTATTATTTTTACCCGGATCCCGTGAGGGTGAAATGCGAAGCAGTTTTATTTGTTTTTGTAATGACCGCACTTTCTCTCTTGGGTTGTGAATCCCTCGGTCACAGACACTTACTGGGAAGAAGACTTTAAATACCTGGACTAATTATTGATGCACTCCAGGTGCGTGTGCCTACTTAACCAGTAGGAGTGGTCCTCCTTTTCTCCTGCACCTCTCCCACCAACCGAGCCCTGCCACACATTTGTATTGTTTCCCGTTCATTTCACCGATCAATGTGATGACTACCTGCATTGTGAATCACAGGAAATGAAATGAAAGGAAATGCATTTTTTAGTGTTCTTTTAAAGCAGCAAGGCTAAGCAATTGTCATTTCAAAGCTGAGGCCACTGTCCTGTCTAAACTCCTGTTTATTAAATATCTCACGGTCGCCATGACATTCTCTCCGAGAGCATGCACAAGCATTGAATTTATGAATATGGCCAAGCACCGGACTGAAAACATGACAACTGAGATGCAACCGGGCCACAAGAACCTTGTCCTTCTACCTAAAAATATAACATAACTTTAAAGTCTCTGATGTTTGAAACTCATAACCTTCATAACCCAATGTCATGTTTTTCATATTTACAGTTTTAAAAATGTGTCCAAATGGGGTGTCCATATTTTCCACGTGAATAGGTGCCCAAAAGTTTAAGCACCAAGTTCTGAGACATGTCCAGACAAATTTTAACCTGGAAGTTATCGTTTGACATTTTCCATAAATTTCACCAACTGTCAAATTCTATTGTGTTGGTAATTTGAAGAAGATAAAAACATATCGTGATAAGATTAAATATGGCGTTTAATCATTACTTTCCTTCTGTCAGATTGTATACACTTTACTGATAGGATAGGTTGTGATTAACCTTCCTCAGCAGTCATTGGACAAAAGCCTTAATCTAGCTTCAGGTGATTGGTTGACAGCACAGCGACTGATATCTCATCTTTGAGTAGGTTTCAGTGTTTTCGGAAACCGATCTCACGTTGGTACAGAGTGCTTCAGAATGTAAACGGTTGTTGGTTCGACCAACATTTGTTGAAGTGTGAAGTCCCCCCCTCCCCCCGTTTGTGTTTCATTATTAAAACATCCAGCCGATTGTGTAAGGTAGATTTAAATCCATAAATTTCACCAACTGTCAAATTCTATTGTGTTGGTAATTTGAAGAAGATAAAAACATATCGTGATAAGATTAAATATGGCGTTTAATCATTACTTTCCTTCTGTCAGATTGTATACACTTTACTGATAGGATAGGTTGTGATTAACCTTCCTCAGCAGTCATTGGACAAAAGCCTTAATCTAGCTTCAGGTGATTGGTTGACAGCACAGCGACTGATATCAAAGGCAGACATTGTTTCCTGACATTTCTGAATTCACCCCCCCCCCCCCTTCCCACCTTTTCAATAGTTAGTTGTTTTTGCTTCTTCACACTTAATGTGACTGACTTTATCAGTATCAGAACAACACCAGTGATGCATATTGATTAGTTGTCGCATTACCACAGTTACTATAGTGGAATCGGTGTTATGTTAAAACCCAACAAGCAGATTTTTCTGTATCTGTTCCTGTTTCTGAAGAGCAAAAACATCTAAAAATAAGTCCCCACTGAATTAAAAAAAAAAGAAAAAACATACACACATTGGTATATCATTAATGCCTTTAATCAGACCACAGCAGTGGTTTTTTGATTTGGTGCATCTGGCAAAATCTTGGGCAATATTTCATTTACTGAGACAGAAGTGGTCAGAAGTTTTATTGCATCCATGAATTTCAGCATTAATGCATTTCAGCGGCAACTTAACCCTCCCAAACCCAGGCAACCCGATCGTAAATATGAAGCTACCAGCCACAGGTGCTACTGGCACAGACCGGGTTTGACCTCCGTGTCAGTGCGACTCCTCCCTGCACTATAACATTGCGCTTTAACCGAATGCGCCCTCAGCAACCCTCTCCTCCCCTTTAATTAGGGTTTCACTCTGCAAGAGTTCTGCTATGATAGCATTCCTAATAACAGGCGCCAATAGTGGTTCAGCAAACGTTTTTGCAAGATGCCCTTACTATTTATTTATTTATTTGTTTATTTGATTGATTGACTGATTTATTGATTGAAAGTTCAGCTTGGGGGACCTGTCCAGCACTTATTTCTGCCTCTCACCCACTGCTCTCTGCACAAACACAGTTCAGCAAAGGTAACTCACGAAAATGACCTCTCCAAGTTTGCGAAACTGTGACTCTCCTGCGTTTACTTGTGGGTAAAAGTTAAGGACAAATATTGATTGAATGCCAGCTAGTTTCTCATTATGGCTACTCTGCTAAAATAGAAAGGAGCCAGCTTGGTTTAAGTACAGTTCTGATACTTAAGGTGTGAAATTAACTGAAGTTGAAGAGCCTACAGAGTGGATGATGATCTAATTAAAATAGAAATAATGATTTGGTTGTACCTTTATTCATTCATAAGCCGCATAAGAACCTGTTATTAGCACAATTTCTTGACAGCACTTGCCTGTTTTTTTTGTTTTGTTTTGTTTAGTTTTTTTTTGCATGAGAAAACCCCAGGTGAATAATTTGTTTGGGCATACAGTGTGGCAGCGTGCTTTTAAAAATGGCTGTTTGGGATGTGATTTTTAAGGTGAACTGAACAGTAATCCGGTTTTATTTTCTACTGAATCGCCTAACAGCTGATAATTTAAACATCCTGCTGGAGCTGGCAGCCTGAGCTGTAAATAAGCATTTCAGGGAAACTGAAGGTAATGCAGTCGGGCTCCAGTTCTTCTGTGAATAATAGATGAAACCGAACGGTCACAATGTTGTCTCTCTTTTAATTAAGAATCACTAGCGAGTCTTAGTGCTGTGTGTGTGTGTGTGTGTGTGTGTGTGTGTGTGTGAGAGAGAGAGAGAGAGAGAGAGAGATTTTTGCATCACGCTGATACCTATCATTACAACAACAGTGTGTGTGTGTGTGTGTGTGTGTGTGTGTGTGTGTGTGTGCGCACGCTGGTGCCTGTTTTTATTCCTTATTCAATAGCACCTTACAAGTTCTGACACGCACCAATCCGAGAAGTTTTATTTATTTTTTGATACTGTATTGACAAAGGACTCTCCAGCGAACCACAGGCTAGTGCACATGCTGCAGCTCACAGGCTGTGTTCTTCCAGGAGAGACACTGCCGACTGGGGAGGTGAATGACAACAACAGCTCACATACGTCATCCGGAGTAACCAATGCAGCGATTAGCCAAGTAAAACCCCGCTGTCTTAAGCCCTCCTGCACCTATGCATCCCAGGGGCGCGTTTATGAAGCTTTGCGAAGACTCTGAACTAAAACGATACGCACGCACAGAATAAGAGAACTGCATACGGTCAAACTATCCTGATCTATAAAACCGTCCATGCAGTCACACACACAGTTCTCTCACAATCAGATCATTGCGTATGTGCGTGAGCCTAGTGTCCCGCCCCGTTAACTCCCACGACTGACCATAAATGGTTAACGACACGCCCAGTGTGAATATGACACACGCATAAATCAGCTTTTCAGTCCCGTTGCATTGTCAGGGAGAAAGGAGAAAGTCAGACCGCCAAGGCGAAGAAGCGGAACTTCGCGGGGTGTGAATTCGAGACGCTCGTTGCGCTGGGGTCGAGGCTGAGGTCAGACGGGCTGTATTGTTTGGCGAGAGCAGTTCTGGCATAACCAATAAAATAAAACTTTGTGGAGTGGCAGGCTGTCACAGCAGCCAAACCACTTAAAAAGAAGTTGTTCATTTTAAGGAAGTGGTTGGGCACTAAAGTGGATGCAATGAAGCATATTTCCAGTAAAGCATCAGTGCCTGGTACCAGTGTCAGTGTAGGGCAATGCCCTCCCCTAAATAGGCAGTACCCCCACCCCCCTCCCCCTCCCCCCAAAGAAAATACATTCTTTCATATGGTTATACTGCCACAACTGGAAATGAATAACATTTGATGCTATTAATAACTGACCAGTCTGTGACGAGGCAGTATTCAAAAAACCATACGGTATGAAATGTATCTTACTACTTATATCGGCCCAGTTTCACAAGCTACAACCATGAAATACATCCATACAAAGCATTCAGATAGTACAGCCTGTGTATCTGAGATATTACTCTGTGCTCAGCCTGTGTATCTGAGATATTACTCTGTGCTCAGCCTGTGCTCACAGTGCACATCTTTTACAACTGAGCCACGTGGGAGGAATTGATGTGCAATTTTATCATTATGTGATTAAACAACACGGCCTGATCTGTGTTCCGGTTCAGTTCTCCCGGCCCTCACAACCGCGAAAAACATCAATTATGGTACCAAAGTTTATTGAGCAGGTCAGAGCTCAATCCGGCTGGGTGGAGGGGATTAACAGAGCTCAGGTAGCTCTGAACTTTTATTCTGTGTTATTTTGTGGAAGGATGCAGTGGTGACAGGTAGACTCTGGAAGCCTGAAGCCTTTTTCCTTTCTTTTTTTACTATAAATAATACTGGGCAATGGTGACACGCAAACGATGGTCCTAATGATACTTGCCTGTTCTTGGAGTCTCTATTTATAAGGTAAAAAAAACTCGGTATACGTAGTTTATAGCAATAACGGCTGCCATGTGTCCACACTCTTTACGTTAGTTGCAGGTTCAGACCTTGGCTATGCAATCCGCGGGCTTTAGGTCTGAAGGGACGGGAGGCATGGGGCAGGTTTTAAAGGTTTAAGTCCGCAGGGTTCCTCGGGGGGGGTAACGATGAGCTGATCCCCCTCTAAGGAAGGCCAGGGGAACCGCAGGCGTCCCGTTCACCTGCTTCAGTGGCCGTTTTCAGGCACAGGCACAGAAGGCGCTCCACCTGTTAAAACACCGCAGAGAAAGGAGGAGGAAGCGCCACAGTGTTTAACCCTTTGAAGAGGAAGGGTTTTTGGAATGTTCTTTTGTCCTAATTTTAAATCAGTGTTCTAGAACTCCACTGCATTCAGTTACCAGCAGCGATGTGTTACATCAGCATTACAATGTTCAGTCAAGAACATTCTAATCACATACTGTATTTCTGATCTCACACCTTAAACGGTTATAAAAAATAAATAAATACTAGGCAACAGTGAGTGGGAGGAAGAGGAAGGAGAGATGGCTTACTTCAACACCACCTGCCCATCAGCTGCAGGCATTCTGAAGGGAGGGTAAGAATAGACTTGTGCAATGGACATTTCTCTTTAACGTCTAAGTGAGGGGCCATGAATACTGAATACCAGCTTTTCACAAAAGCCAGAGACTACGGATCATTAATCAGCTGTCATCCTCTCGCAGGAAGTCTTTGAAATTTGAAGGGTGTCATATGTTTCTAAGACTGTCAGCAGACACAGATTTAAAATTTACAGATTCTACCCTTTAATGAGCTGAACAAAACCCCTGTTTTAATGCAGGAGGATTTGAGTGTGTGTGGTGCAGTGTGCTGTGTAGGAGGATGTGAGTGTTTGTGGTGTAGTGTGCTGTATAGGGGGATCTGAGTGTTTGTGGTGTAGGGTGCTGTATAGGGGGATTTGAGTGTTTGTGGTGCAGTGTGCTGTATAGGAGGATGTGAGTGTTTGTGGTGCAGTGTGCTGTATAGGAGGATGTGAGTGTTTGTGGTGTAGTGTGCTGTATAGGAGGATTTGAGTGTTTGTGGTGTAGTGTGCTGTATAGGAGGATGTGAGTGTTTGTGGTGTAGTGTGCTGTACAGGAGGATGTGAGTGTTTGTGGTGTAGTGTGCTGTATAGGAGGATGTGAGTGTTTGTGGTGTAGTGTGCTGTATAGGAGGATGTGAGTGTTTGTGGTGCAGTGTGCTGTATAGGAGGATGTGAGTGTTTGTGGTGTAGTGTGCTGTATAGGAGGATGTGAGTGTTTGTGGTGTAGTGTGCTGTATAGGAGGATGTGAGTGTTTGTGGTGCAGTGTGCTGTATAGGAGGATGTGAGTGTTTGTGGTGTAGTGTGCTGTATAGGAGGATGTGAGTGTTTGTGGTGTAGTGTGCTGTATAGGAGGATGTGAGTGTTTGTGGTGTAGTGTGCTGTATAGGAGGATGTGAGTGTTTGTGGTGTAGTGTGCTGTATAGGAGGATGTGAGTGTTTGTGGTGCAGTGTGCTGTATAGGAGGATCTGAGTGTTTGTGGTGTAGTGTGCTGTATAGGAGGATTTGAGTGTTTGTGGTGTAGTGTGCTGTATAGGAGGATGTGAGTGTTTGTGGTGTAGTGTGCTGTATAGGAGGATGTGAGTGTTTGTGGTGCAGTGTGCTGTATAGGGGGATGTGAGTGTTTGTGGTGCAGTGTGCTGTATAGGGGGATGTGAGTGTTTGTGGTGCAGTGTGCTGTATAGGAGGATTTGAGTGTGTGTGGTGCAGTGTGCTGTATAGGAGGATGTGAGTGTTTGTGGTGTAGTGTGCTGTATAGGGGGATGTGAGTGTTTGTGGTGTAGTGTGCTGTATAGGAGGGTGTGAGTGTCTGTGGTGTAGTGTGCTGTATTGTATAAGCCACCTCTGTTGGCAGTGAGTAAACCAGCCCCCCCTGGAGCTTGAAAAATGTATAAATATTACATTCAATGAAACAAAATGGAGTATGTTTAAATCCACAGTGTTAGGTATGGTCACCAAAACATTATAACACTTGCTACATGTAGGGATTTGAGCTCCAGAAAGTGAAATTAATAATAACAACAATAATGATATAATAATAATAATAATAATAGTAAAGTATTAATTTTATTAATTTAATGGACTGTTTTTAGAAAATACACCACATACTGTAAAGGGAAATAAGAAAATAATTTAACACAGGGCTGAGAAACTGTCCCCCCCAAAGCAGAGTCACCGTGTGGATTTAATTTATAGGAATACTGCACTGTACTGTCTCTTTAACTTGCCAAATAGATTTTTCCCTAAGCTTGAAGAAACAGAAGCCCTCAGCCAATTAATTGCGGTTTAACAGTAGATTCCGGCACAAAGCCGCCTGTCTGTCGTTGTCTGTCCACGGGTGAGATGGGATAGGCCCTGCTTTTAGGCACTGACCATGTCTGTCAGTCGCTGCCTGTCCACGGGTGAGGTGGGATAGACCCTGCAGCTTTCGACTCCCGGGCGCAGTCAGTCAGTCGGCCAGGCAGGGGGCAGTACTGGCCACGTGCCACAGCCCGGCGGCGCGGGAAATGTCACTGTGATTAAAGCGCACCGGGTCGATCCCTGACGATCGCTCTCTCGGGGGACTTGGCTTGAATGTCACCACAAATCCCTGCCAGTCTCCCACCTGTCTGGGTGATTTAGATATCCGGTTGGGAGCCGCTGGCAAATAAATATCAACATCCGTGTAGCGCGAGATATCCATCACGCGCTCGCACACGCGCTCGCGGCAAAGGCCGGAGGAAGACAACGGACAACGGGCTGTACAGCGCACTATACAAGGGGAAGTTTAAAATAAATAAATAAATAGAAATCAATTAGGCTGAGTGGAGTTAGGACGCTTTGGAGGGGCGGCGAGCACTGAGCCTCAGAGTGCGTGATTAATAGTGTGATATATTACTGGGGAGGACGGGGACGAGCTGAGTGTGATGTCACAGGCCCAAGCCGTTGCCGGTAACTGCTGAACCTCCCCTCTCCTCTGCAGACGGGCTTTGGTGTTTGGGCTGTGAATCTTCTGTCCAATGACATCAAGCCTCTGAGATTCTCCTCTCTCTGTGTCTCTCTGCCTCTTTCTCCGTCTCTGGCTCTTTCTCTCTCTGTCTGTCTCTCTCTCTCTCTCACTCGCTCACTCGCTCACTCACTCACTCACTCACTCACTCACTCACTCACTCACTCACTCACTCACTCACTCACTCACTCACTCACTCACTCACTCAATTCAATTTAATTCAATTTAATTCAGTATGCTTTGTTGGCATGACAAAACACATTCTGTATTGCCAAAGCATACAGTAATAAATGTACATATAACACTGAACAGTACATATACTTCAAGGACTCTCTCACTCACTGTACACAAGTGTAGCATACACGCTCACCATTACCTAAATTCTCTCGGTGTTCATGGCTATGGATATCTTACATAATGAGTATTGTACCTTATCGGACCTGTGTTTTGTAGTTGTTCCAACGACCAACTAATGCTCCAATGCTCTTATTGTACGTCGCTTTAGATAAAAGCATCTTCCAAATAAAATGTAATGTAGGTGACTCAGGGCAAATTCTAAAACAGGAAAGAAAGAAAAGCTAAAGCGTTTTGTGATTTTGTGTGCTCTCAACCTTAAACATTAATGGGACTTTGAGATGCAAAACCAGTGAAGATGAGAATAATTAATGTGTGTTATTTTCCCCTGATCTTCTTCAGTCAGGTGGCCCATTAATGGAGAGGTGCTCATTGACTGTGCGAGAATTTCTCTCTGATTAATGCCCTTCTTTCAGAGAAATTTTATCTCACAACTGGCACTTAATCTCTGGGTCTTCAACAGCTTTTCTGTAGTTGGAAGTAGTAGAAATAAAATTGAAATTTAAATAAAAATTCTAAACAAAATGCTGGGCACACTGAAGCTTCTATCCATCTATCCATACCAGCTTATTCCCAGTCAGGGTCATGGGAGGTGCTGGAACCTATCCCAACATGCATTGGGCAAGAAGCAGGAACACACAGTTTGCCAGTCCATTGCTGGCACACACACGCACACACACACCATTCACTCACTCACTCGCATGTAGGGGAAATCTAGACTCTCCAGTTAACCTAACCTGCTAGACTTTGGACTGCGGGAGGAAACCGGAGTACCCGGAGGAAACCCACGCGGGCACAGGGAGAACATGCAAACTCCACACAGAAAGGCCCGGGCTGGGATTCGAAACCAAACGAGGGAACAGTGCCATCCACATCACAGCTTGCATCCATGATGTCCTCGGAGTCTGGCTGGCATCGCAGCTGCCGGTGTGTCAGTGCCTTGTGTGAACACTGCCCTAAACCCCATCCATGACTTCCAGCACACGTCATTCATCAGTGAGTTCACCCATTACTGTACTAAACCGCCATTCAGAAGCTCTTATGCATTGCATTTTTCATTCAGCATTTATACTGCTATGTACATACTGAAGCAATTCATGTTGAGCTCCTTGCTCCAGGGTACAATGGCAGTGTCCTAGTTTGGAATGGAACCTGCAACCTTAAGGTTACAAAAGCGCAATCCCTCGCACATTATACTACACTGCCCACTGCCCCCCCCCCCCCGAACATCCTTTGTATGTTACGGCAGGACGTTCAAATGAGGAAACCCCATCACCCCCCCAACCCCGCCACCCCATCGACGGTTTTGAGCCAATCAGAGTCTAATTTAAGGGCGGTCAGGGTCTCTCCAGCTGAGCCCTCCCTGCTGATTTGTGTCTCGTGTTTTTTTGTTTTTTTTCCCCGCTCATTTCCGCTCGGAGAGAAATCCCACAGGAGCGGCGGCTGTCTTGTGACATGCCGAGTAAACAGTTTCATTTATTGATTAAGCAAACTCTGTTCTTTCCCTCAAGTGATACACATGCACTCCGTTCTCTCTCTCCCCCCTCTCTCCTCTCTCTCTCCCTCCCTCCCCCACTCTCTCTCACCCTCTCTCTCTCTCTCAGTTCAATTTAATGTTCTCTTTTGGCATGAAATCCATATGCTACATATTGCCAAATCAAACAAAAACATTTCAGACAAGTTGTATAACACTAGAAGTACAACATGAACGATAGATACTTCTAAAATAGAAATTACAGTTCAAATAAATAAAATAAAATTGTAATGTTTTAAAACGAAACAAAATAATAAATAATAGGTTTCGTCACTGGCTTGTGTTATTCATCGTCTCTTAGACATCCCTCTCAATTCAATTCAATTCAAATAACTTTATTGACATGAAATATTTTCAATGTACGTGTTGTCAAAGCTTTATGAAACACATTACAATGTAAATAAACTACAGTGCTATGTCATGAATTATAACAAATAAACACATGACAAGTACATCAACAAATTATTAGATGAAAAATAATTAATAATGATTAATAAAACAACAAAATTAATCATAATTTAGAAACATTGATGGTCACAGCTGTCAGGCGATGTGGCATATAGCACCATGTTATCTCTGGTTAGCCTAACTGTAGTCCCCTGGCTGTAGCTGGTTAGCCTCTCCTAACTGTAAAGCAAACCGCTTTTTCTCCAGGCCCATTTTATTTAGGCCTTTAAGCCTTTATTTAGGATTTTCTCACACTTACAGCAGAAGGCTCTGCACTTTCCATTATTAGATGTGGGGACAAAGAGACACAGATGATGCCATATCTGTGGGGCACATGAGGCAAACTGAGAATTGCAATGTAAATAAGTCTGCATTTATTTTGACTTTTTTTTTTTTTGTTAGCCTCAATACTTTATACTCTGCATATGCAGGCCTATGTGTTTTTAAGTAGTTGTAAAATAAAACTCACAAACAGGCTAACTGACAGTCCGCAAGGCTGGATTCACTTGCCATTTACGGGGGTGTATCACAGGAATTTTCTGTTGAGATCAGAAGAATAAGAATAGGTGCTGTGTTTCTGGGGCTGAACCTCGGACGTCCAGCTATAGCGCTTGTATTTCGGGCATTCCGGTACCCCGGGGCACGGGTCCTGTCCGGGTCTGTGCTGACTATGACCAGGAGACTCGTGGAGGGACGCGCGATTGGCAGAATTATCGCGGAGGGAGAGGTGGAGTCTCCCGGCGGGGCAGTATTCCCCACCTCATTGGACAGTACCGACTCTTCCGGCCAATCAGAAGCCTGCTGTGTGCTTGTGCCAGCTGGCCGAGGAGAGCAGTCCTTCGGGCGCAGTAACCGATTGGCTCAGGTGGCTGACTGCAGACAGAGAGGATGTGATGGTGCTTTTCCGTGCCGTCTCTAATTAAAACAAGATAGAGCAGAGAGAGAGAGCAGGCCTAGAGTTATGATTGGACATTCCTAATGAGGGAGTAGAGATGGGAAATGAGGTTTACCGCTATAATAGAGTAAATGTAATGATCATCTGATGCCAGTGTATATGATGGTGTGCTTACCTGTGTGTGAGCGTGTGAGTGTGTGTGCATGCCTGCGGGCATGTGTGCGTGTGAGTGTGTGCTTACCTGTGTGTGAGCGTGTGTGTGTGTGCATGCCTGCGAGCGTGTGTGCGTGTGAGTCTGTCTGTGCGTGCGTGTGCCTGTGTGTGTGTGTGTGTGTGCATGCGTGTGTGCGTCTGAACGTGTGTGTGTGCGTGCATGTATGTGAATGCGTGCGTGCGAGCATGTGTGTGTGTGTGCGCGTGTATGTGTATGTGAGTGCATGCATGCGTGCGTGCGTGCGTGCATGTGTGTGTGCGCGTCTGAACGTGTGTGTGTGTGTGCATGTATGTGTATGTGCGTGTGTGTGTGCTTGTATGTGTGTGTGCGTGGGAGTATGCATGTGTGTTTCCTTCTCACCTCTGACTCTCGTACCTTCTCCTCTGAGGCTGCACACTTCTCTCCGTAGCTCAGTCTTGGAAACCTGAATTTATAAAAAAAATTCACGGTGCTTTATTGGATAAAAAATATGTTGTGTAAATATTGGGAAAGCACCACTGCATAGCAGCTATTATGTTCAAAACTAGTGCACATTATAACCAATGAATATATGAGGGAAACTAATTATATCAGCAGCAGCAATAACCATTTGAAGTCAACAGTGTAATTAAAATTACAGCTGTGACAGTAAACTAATAAACATGATAATTTATAGAAACGCTGTTAAATCTGACATATTCCTCTCAATTGTTTTTTCGTCATTTGTCTTTGTACGCATGTTTTCTGCTTGGTTATGGATCTCTGGCTTGTCGAACATCATGCTGAGCATGATGCATTTCATTTATTTTGATGTCATGAAACGTGCTGCCCATTTCTGAATTTGAGCGAAGATTGGATTTGTGCCTAATTGAGAACTGTATTCTGTATTAGCAGAATTCTGCTTTTCGCATGCAGGATATTACTGGTGTTTCTCCCGTTTAATTTATTTTGGCTGATTTGAATGGATCCCATATTTCACTTCCACACAGCACTATGTGTCTGCATGCTGCAGTGAGTAAAGAGGTAGTCTGTGTGCTGCAGTGAGCAAAGAGGTAGTCTGTATGCTGCAGTGAGTAAGGAGGTAGTCTGTATGCTGCAGTGAGTAAAGAGGTAGTCTGTGTGCTGCAGTGATTAAAGAGGTAGTCTGTATGCTGCAGTGAGTAAAGAGGTAGTCTGTATGTTGCAGTGAGTAAAGAGGTAGTCTGTATGCTGCAGTGAGTAAAGAGGTAGTCTGTGTGCTGCAGTGAGTAAAGAGGTAGTCTGTGTGCTAGGGGGGTGCTGCAGTGAGTAAGGAGGTAGTCTGTGTGCTGCAGTGAGTAAAGAGGTAGTCTGTATGCTGCAGTGAGTAAAGAGGTAGTCTGTATGCTGCAGTGAGTAAAGAGGTAGTCTGTATGTTGCAGTGAGTAAAGAGGTAGTCTGTATGCTGCAGTGAGTAAAGAGGTAGTCTGTGTGCTGCAGTGAGTAAAGAGGTAGTCTGTGTGCTGCAGTGAGTAAAGAGGTAGTCTGTCATCTGCATAGAATGAGAATTTAAATTCAGTATTTTTCAAACATAAATTTGGACATAAATACAAGTACGTAATCATTTTTTTTGTAGATTATTTTGAAAATACCCCCCTACCCCCTCCACAAAAAAAAAAATCTGCACTTTCCAGCCTTGACCCCTTCAGGGCAGGTGAGATATGCGGTCTGGGTTGCCGTCGCCAACCTTGTGTCCGGTGAACACAGCAGGAACACACTCAGCGACACACACACAGCCCCAGTGACACACACACAGCCCCAGTGACACACACACCCAGTGACACACACACACCCAGTGACACACACACAGCCCCAGTGACACACACACCCAGTGACACACACACCCAGTGACACACACACACCCAGTGACACACACACAGCCCCAGTGACACACACACCCAGTGACACACACAGCCCCAGTGACACACACACACCCCCAGTGACACACACACCCAGTGACACACACACACCCAGTGACACACACACAGCCCCAGTGACACACACACCCAGTGACACACACACACCCAGTGACACACACACAGCCCCAGTGACACACACACCCAGTGACACACACAGCCCCAGTGACACACACACAGCCCCAGTGACACACACAGCCCACGGTGAACTCCGGTGACCTCTCCACATTTCCCTCCATTATTCCTCCGCGCCGCCGAGAAAATTAAATTCAGGTTATCGGCCGTCACCTTGCCCGCTTTGTGTGTGTGTGCGCACCTGGGGGGGGGGGGGGGGGGGAAACATTGTGTGCAATAAACGAAAAAAGCACAGGAACACTGGCGATCCTGTGAATGCCTCCTCTGACAAAGATTATGCAAATTAATGCAATTTATGCCATTTGTGTTTCGGGTCCCTCTTCTGAATAATTTCACACTAGATTGGCTGTGATATTCTTCTGCACATTTTTACACGGATAGGAGCAAAAAAATTAATAAATAAATAACCGCGACTCAATAGACGGCTCCGGTGTCGCCGAGCGGTATGCAGATTTTCGTCCCGCGTCAGGCGCCCGTCCGAGCAGATCCGCTGCTTGTACTTCACTTGATCAATATCGGGGGTAACAAAGCGAAGATGACGGGGTACCGTACTGTAACTACGCTGCTCGAGCTGTGTGCCTGTCTTCAGTGACATCCCAATAGCCTGTCAGGCTGAAGGACTGGATTTGCAGTGAAGGCTGAGCCACTGCGGGCTGTTTTCAGTGTGATTTACACGTCTGAGTGTTGCTTTTAGGGGTGATTGCCAAAGAACCTCTCCAACTTGCACTCTGGTTCAATACAAACTGAATGCACTCTGCTCCAAAACACAACATTAGTTTAAAGAGGTTTTATTTACAGCAATTGTACGTTTTAATTTACATTTCTTTTCGCACATTTCACTATGTTCATTGTTTTTGCAGTTATCAAACTGATGAATATTTAGTCCATTTGTTTTTTTTTTTGTTTTTTTTTTGGGTTCTATTTTTTTAGGAAAATATGAACCAAGCCCATTGGCTGTAGCCCCTATCACCTGATCTTCTCTGCGCTGATATGGTGGTGAGTGAGTGAATAGGTGAGTGACAGAGAGAGTGTGTGAAAGTGAAACAGAGACACAGACAGAGAGAGAGGGAGTAGAGAGAGAGAGAGCGAGATAGGGAGAGGGAGGGAGTAGAGAGTGTGAGAGAGAGACGGAGTAGAGAGAGAGAGAGAGGGAGGGAGGGAGGGAGTAGAGAGTGTGAGAGAGGAAGTAGAGAGAGAGAGAGTAGAGCGATACATAGATAGACAGTGTGAGAGAGAGGAATAGAGAGAGAGAGAGAGAGAGAGCGCGCTCTCCCCTCTAGTCCCCCCCTCCAGCTCAGGGGCCTGGTCTGTGCAGTCGGCCGCTGGTTTGTCAGAAGCGCAGTGTTGCGTGCCCGTGTTTCTGTAGCGTGCTGATGAAAGCCAACAAAACTCTCAACAGCTGCACAAGTTTCAGCACCATTCCGCCTGTGAAGGAGAAAATGGTCAACCCGGATTGATGTGTCAGTGTTTTTACTCATCATTTTTATGTTTCTTTCTAAATGCTTTATTAAATTTAGAGGCTAAATTCAGTGTTAAGTGTCTGTTGCTTGTGGTGCTGTGTGTGCACGCTTTGTTTCGTCTGGTTGATGAATGTTCTTCCCGTTAATATGCTTAAATGACCCATATAGCTTGAGTTATAATGCTCTGAAATGCATATGTTCCTCCATATTTATGCCAACCTAATATTCCACACAGTAAATCCTGATGAGATTGTTTTGTTTTTGATCTCAGGAAAGCAAAATCAGTAGTCCTCACTAGCCTTAGAACATTCTGTCATGCTCATGCAAAATGTTAAAATGCATATTACCAGTGCTGTGTGTGTGTGCGTTTAAGTGTGTGTGTGTGTGTGTGTGTGTGTGTGTGTGTGTGTGTGTGTGTGTGTGTGTGCTTGTGTTTCCTCACACTGAAGCCTGTGCCCACATTCAATATGCTTCAAAAAAAGCAAGAAAAAAGAACAAAAAACACTTTAAAATTTAAGCTGTTTTCAAAATGAGTTCAAAAAAAAGCCCCTCCGTGCTCTGAACAAACAATAGACAAATCAATATGCAGAGGTGCACATTCGCCTTTGCATAAACAAGTATATGAGTGTGTCACAAGGCAAAGCAGACACTGCAGACAGAGACGTATGAATGATGAGTAATGGGCTATGAGTTATGAATTATGAATTATGAGCTATGAGTCATTGTTAATAGATTATGAGTTATAATGAGTTATAAGGCTTGAGTTATGAGTTATGATTGAGTAGTCAGTGAGTAATGCAGAATGAACGATAGCTCATGAGTTATGGTATATAAGGTATGTGTCTTGAGTACTGAGAACTGTATAATGAGTGCTAGGCTATGGGAATGAGATATAATTTGTGCAGAGATATAATTAGGTGCAGAGTGGCTAATGCACAATGAATTGCAGGTTGTGGGTATGGCCACAAGCTTGTGTCAGATGGTTTACTTGCATGTACATTTGCAGTCCTCTGCAAACAAGAGGTCGATAACTTTTTTTTTTTTTCCCGAACTACGTGTCTAACAGTTCTCCCAATTGCACCTCCCCAATCATCTTCCTTGATAAAATGATTACCACTAGGTACCAGTAGTGTATTAAGCACAAACTGTGATTGGCAGCCACGTTCACCACGGGCACTCGCTAGTTAAATTCAGTGAGAATATTTTGGATTGCGCACAATCGGCAGTATTTTTAAATTTACAGCAGGGGGTGTTGTTTTTTTTTTGTGTGTGTGTTTGAAGCAGTGGGAAATGCATTAGAAATGAGAGCAGTCATGTAACATTTAATTATCGAGTATTAATAATAATAATAATAATAATAATAATAATAATAATAAAAATAGCTTGCAGCAAAAATGACTAATGAAATGGAGGGAAGCAGTGAGCGCCATGTACGCAGGTCAAATGAAAATTCAATAATGAAGGATTAAATCTGATATTGGTCGGCTATTTATTGACAATGCGTATGGAAAACGTGTCCGTGTGAAACCACAGCTTTCTGCGTCCACATGCTTGGCTTCAACTGACAAGCGTCCGTTTACCTTTCGAGCGAATTCTGGCGATATTTCTCCAGCCGTTCACCCGGTGACACTGCAGCGCTGCTTAATTGTGCGTGTTTAATCGCGCCAGTCAGAGCTACGCTCTCCACTGAAGCCCAGAATTGGACCCAGCGCTGTCTCGTCGAGTGAGCCCCGGCAGGTTTCAGGCATTTGTCAGCTGGTTGACAGAATCATTAATTATTTTCGGTTGTATTATGTTGCGTTTCTCTGCGGCTTCGCTGAATATTTTGACGCTTTTTCGGCCGCTCATCGTTTCGCCGGTGCCTCCTGCGCCAGCGTGAGATTATTAATTTTCCGCCCGCGACTGTGGGGTGATTCACGGCAGCGTGCTTCCAGGTATCAACAAGGAAAACTTTCATATGAGTGCGCGGTGGATTTTCCTTGAAGAACAAATAAAATATGTACTGACATTTTTGTCTACCCAAAAACTTAAGTCAAAGCTGTCTGGCTGATGGAATTGCCCTACAGTTTATTACGTGCTTGTTTAAAAATACGATGTCGTTTGGGATTATCCTCTGTTCCCGGTGGAATATCAGCATTTAGCACATCTGTTTATTCCTGAATGAAACCCTGCCCCTGCTAACTGCTGACAGACAAGTCCTCCTTGGTGTTTATCTCAGATCTTGACTGATCTCTGCTAGTTTTTAACTGTCAGCCTATTGTTGATTTTTTATTTATTTATTTATTTATTTGTTTTGCATGATTGATTCTTAAATTACCAGTTGTGCAAATTAAATGCAGGTGTATGCACTAGACTGGGCCAGGTCGATATTGTTGTCAGGGGTGTCACTGGGGATTTTGGGCCTCATGCAAAGTTCTCACGTTGGGCTCCACCACCCCTGAAAATCATGTCAGTCAGGACCCTTGGAATCACCCCCCGCCCCTGGCAGTTATACTCGTTTTCTTAAAGATTTTTGCTGTGTGATTTGGGCATTTTGTCCAGGTTTCCAGTCCTTTCCTTCTCCTTCCCCATATTTCAGCCAAATAATTGTTTTCATAAAGATCAGAATGAGCTACACCACTGCATAATTACTCACCTGACCCGTGGAATTAGGATGAAAACAGGGACCCCTGGAGGATAACTGTAAATCCCTGTTGGTCATGTGACTGAGGCCAACAGGTGTCTCTTGTTGTGAGTAATGAGTTGTGAGGTAGGCTACTATATGCGCTGGATGATGCATAATGAACAATAGGCATATGGTATGAGTTATGAGTAATTGGCAGCGAGTGAAGAGTTATTAGTTATGCATTATTAGCGAGCAGTTTTGAATAATAAGCTATGGTATAATAATTATAACTCCAGGAGAATGATTGCAGGGACGGAGTTTGGATGCAGAGAGAACATGGAATGCCACAGAATGTACAGTTCCATTTGTAGTTACCCTGTTCATGAGGTCGTGTGTGACGCAGATGGTCTTCCCTGTGGATATGTGCTGCAGTGTTTCACATATTTCCACACAGGAAGTCTGTGTAACTGCTACCTTCTTTTTCTATCCTACTTTCTAAAACTTTGTAGTGTTTTTTTAAAGATCTGAGGATCACATTGTTGAGATATGAGGACTACATTGCTACTGGGCTGGCAATGAAATTATCGGACTGACTGAGTTTAGATCTGGCGATCATTCAGAATAGGATTTTATTGGTGTGTTTCTCCTTTTTTTGGGGGGGAATTATTTTCATCCGTCACTGTCTTAAAAATCACATAACCACAGGAATTATGGCTAGAGTTGTGTACATACAGGCTGAGCTATTTCGCCTCAACCAGGGGTTCACAAACTTAGTCCCGGGGATCCCTGTGCATGCTGGTATCTGCTGCCTTACCTCCATCTGTATGAATCATTTGCCAAAGAGTGCATTAAATTAAAACCTCTCTTCAAAGACCAGAGGTGTGATTATGGGACTTGTGTGTGACGTGCGGAGCGATTTCTGACATAAATGTGTTCCAAAGAGGGTAAATTGTCCTTGGGTCGGTGCTGATAGCGTACAGTTAAGAGCAATTTACAGCTTGGCACAATTCAGGGGTCGCATTTGTAGCTGGAACAAAAATGAGTGCAAACAAGGGGCCGGTTTGAGAAATGGAGTTTGCGATCTGAAATTGAGGAGAAAAGAACAGGAGTGGATTAGCCGACCGTACAAGTGCTTTTTTCGAACGATTTTTCGTCTACAATGACAGAACATCGCAGCTTAAGTACGGGGCTTGTGCCAATCTAACAAAATAATATTAGTTCTCTAAATCCCTCTCTGTACAATTGCACTGCCTCAAATAACTAGAAACAAGGAGTTTGCCACAAACGAGAGACTTTTAAAAATAAGAACATCATAATACGTAACGCTGAGAACAGGCCATTAAGCCTATCTACTTTAGCCTTCTCTCTCTGTTCACAATCAATGCGAGTATCCTGAATGGAATGAGATTTCCCAATAAAGTACTTAAATGGCTGATCTTCTTTTTTATCTAATAGACTATTAATGGAATTTCCCTCCTCTGCATATTCTGAAAGATCACATTTGGAATGTTGGCTTATTTTTTAATCCTGGATTCATAATGTTTTCATTAAAAAAAAAAAAAACTAAAAAAAGAAAACCGTCTCACTCAGAAATCATGAAGATTTAGTCTAATAACGGAATATTTAGTATGCGCATGAACCCAGACATTGAAAAACATTATAATTGAGGTCTCCGTCTGCTGGACGCGTGCCACAGGGACGCAGGACGGCCTGTCTTTGTGCTCAAACGTCCTCCTTTCTGTGCTGAATCTGTAATTTAGTGTCAGGAAGCTCTGGCGCTCCTCAAACAACTTATTAAAGAATAACATTTTTATGATGTATAAAGGACACTCAAAGGGCACTGCTGGCTGATTTCTGAAACTGCTGCCATTAAAAATGTGAAATCAAAAATGAAGTAAATGGTAAATGTGAAACGAATTTCAGGAATAATTTAGTTTAATGATTTGCGTGCACACACACACACACACAGGATTATTTAGTGTGTGTTATACTGAATCAGGGACAGAATGGGTGTGATGGTGCGGGGGTGCACACACACATACACACAAACACACAGACACGCACACACAGAGGATTATTTAGTGTGTGTTATAGTGAGTGGGGGGCAGGATGGGTGTGATGATGCGGGGGGGGGGGGGGAGAGACACAGGCACATGTGAGGCCAGCCTCTCATTCAGACAGAGGGGGCGCTCTGTGCTCTGCAGTCTCGGGAAGCAGCCTGCGAAATGAGCTCACAGACCTGACTAAACGAGCTCGCAGACCTGACTAAACGAGCTCGCAGACCTGACTAAACGAGCTCACAGACCTGACTAAACGAGCTCACAGACCTGACTGAACGCGCCAGGCTTTTACGAGGCTCTGTTGCGTAATACTGCTCAGCAGTCAGTGCTTCCCTGTCCCTGAGCGCCAGTCCTAGGCTGCCGTAATCGTCTTCTTTAAGGTGTTTTATTTAATTTATTTTTTTGTTTGTGTTTCATGCAGTGCAGGGAAGGCCAGTCCTGTCACATCCTTCATGAGGACTGAAATGAGCATGGGGAGGTTAGGGTTAGGGTTAGGGTTAGGGTGGGGAGGTTCTGGGGCATGCAGAACCAAGCCCTGTTTTTTTGGTGCTGAGGCACTTTTAGCTGCTTTCCAGCGACCCGCAGGTACTGCTTCTGATGCAGCAGCGCCACCCGTACGTGCTCGCTAACCCTCCGTCCCTCCTCTTCCCTCATCCCCCCATCCTTTCCCCGTCCTCTTCCCTCATCCTCCCATCCTTTCCCCATCATCCCCCTGTCCTCTCCCCTCATCCCCCCATCCTTTCCCTGTCCTCTCTCCTCATCCCCCCATCATCCCCTCGTCCTCTCCCCTCATCCCCCCATCATCCCCTCGTCCTCTCCCCTCATCCCTATCATCCCCCCATCATCTCCCTGTCCTCTCTCCTCATCCCCCATCATCCCCCTGTCCTCTCCCCTCATCCCCCCATCCTTTCCCTGTCCTCTCTCCTCATCCCCCCATCATCCCCCGTCATCTCTCCTCATGCCCCCATCCTCTCTGTCCTCTCCCCTCATCCCCCCATCCTTTCCCTGTCCTCTCCCCTCATCCCCCCACCATCCCCCCATCCTCTCTCCTCATCCCCCCATCATCCCCCGTCATCTCTCCTCATGCCCCCATCCTCTCTGTCCTCTCCCCTCATCCCCCCATCCTTTCCCTGTCCTCTCCCCTCATCCCCCCACCATCCCCCCATCCTCTCTCCTCATCCCCCCATCATCCCCCCATCTTCTCTCCTCATCCCCCCATCATCCCCCGTCATCTCTCCTCATCCCCCCATCATCCCCCCGTCATCTCTCCTCATCCCCCCATCATCCCCCCATCCTCTCCCCTCATCCCCCCATCCTTTCCCCGTCCTCTCTCCTCATCCCCCCATCATCCCCCCGTCCTCTCCCCTCATCCCCCCATCATCCCCCCGTCCTCTCCCCTCATCCCCCATCATCCCCCGTCCTCTCCCCTCATCCCCCCATCCTCCCTCGTCCTCTCCCATCTTCCCTCCATCATTTCAGCTCTCCCATCTTCCCGCTGTCCTCTCCTGTCATCCCACCATCATCCCCCCACAATCCCCCTGTCCTCACCCAATTTCAGAATGCATTGGTGGATGGGCCCTCTCTGGGTCATCACGAGAGAGAAATTCCAATAGAGTCCACGGAGGGTTGCATTGCATTCAGCTGCCCATCTCCATCCACTTCAGTGGCCTCAAGTGATGTCAATTCCTATATTTTCCACCATTTGATGTCTTATATTGAGTGTTTGTTGTATTCCGTGTGACCTGTTGCACTTGCAGTGAGGTCAGGGATAGCCATGCTGGGCATTTGGACATTACGATGTATAGAGGCGCGCCTGAAAGGTCCTTATGAGCCTGCTTCTGTATAGGGGTTTTGCTAGGCAACACATTAATGTTACACAACGTCGGAGATCTTAAATTGAATGTTTCCACTCACATTCCATTCCAAAGCGCCAATGGCTTGAAGTGGCCAATCGGCTCTCCAGCTGTGGCTGAGGCGGGGGTTGAGTGCGGTTAGCTGAAATTAAGCACTCCTGCGCCGCGCTCTTAGCCGTGCGGAGCGGGAATGGAGCTCTATCGCTTAGCGTCTCCCACAGCGTCGCGCTCTCCTCGAATGCGTCTGGGCATCGGCCGCCGCGCTCGGCCTCCCCGGCGGGAAACGCCGCGCGCCGTAAGGAGCGAACCGATCAGTAAATCATCTGTTAGCGTGGAGCCGAGGGGAGGGGGGGGGGATTAGGTGCTCTGATACGTGCACATAACGCAAAGGTTTCTCTGTTTCCAGAGCGGCAGCTACAACGGGTGCGTGATAGTGTGGAGTTAGATGTTTAGACGTTTAGTTTAGATGTTTAGAGCAAAGGCACGCGTGCTTGCACCTGCAGCTAGGCTCCAGCCGCCATCTTACACACAGTCCAAACACACACACACACACTCACACACGTGCTCATTCAGTTGGAGGCACTAATTACCTCTGTGCACAGAACATAAACTTCATCCCCATCTCACGGGTTCACATTACAAATCATACATCCTTCCCTTCCCTGTCCTGGTGTAATACTCATTCACCCTGCCTTGCAGGGGAGAGGCAGACACAATGATCACACATCCAATTAAAATATGACCAGCTGATAGGATGGAGAGTCCGCTGAGAGGACTTGAGACTGTGCGTGTCCCTTTCCATTTACTCCATAGATTATTGATCATTGATTGTGCGCCTATCGATCCCTTTGGTTGAATATGTGCTCTGCATAGTCGAGCGAAGTGCAATAATTATGTTCTAGGATGTACCTTGGATTAAAATCTCAGCATGTAAACAAGGTTGATTTTGAGTTCTGTGGTCATGTGATACTGAAGAGACTGAGTCATTACCCAGTGACTAGCCAGATCGTACATGAGGTGGGGGTGGGGGCGGGGGGGGGGGGGGGGGGGTGGATGAGAGAGTGGACTGTATCAAACACTAATGTCAGGCACAATTATTTTTCTTCCCTGGGGCAGCAAGTCGCGTCTTACTCAGAGTAGCATACAGCAAGTCATACTATCAAAGAAAACTAACAAGCACATAAATAAATAAATAAAGAGTAAAAGCGTGCGGGCTGAGAGAGGGGCTTCAGCCGTGACTCAGGGGGTGGGAGTGAGGGAGGAAGTTGTAAATAAGGAGGAGAGACGAGCAGCAGACGGAGAGGAGCGGTGGACTCCTCTAATCAGCGCAGACGCGTCAGAGGGTCCGGGCGCTCGTCCGGCTTCCCCGAGCGACGCGCAGACTTCGCTCTATTCCGTTAAGATGCCGGGACGAGGGTAATGGGGTCGTCCGGCAGGCCTGCCCAAATCATTTCGGTAATGGCGATAAGTCTGGAAAACAATCGTATGCCTGTTTGTTTATTTATTTATTTATTTATTTATTTATTTATTTATTTATTTATTTATTTATGTGTGTTTGCTCAGAAAGAACAGAGATCTGGAAGACAGGTAGCATAGTAAAACATGTCCCGTGGCAGTAGAAGGCAGGGACATACATGGACATACATTAGCAAAAGGCAAATTCTGCACAGACAATAGGATGCGTTTTTTAATGCAGAGAGTAGTCTGTGTGTGGAATGTCTTGCAAGGCCATGTAGAAGAAACTCTGGGGATTTTCATGGCCAGGCTTGATATGGTGTTAGATACTGTCTAGCTTGTGGGTAATCAGAGCACTGGGTACAATTTGAAATGGTGAGCATTGTTGGGCTGAATGGCCTGTTCTTGTCGTTATGTTATGTTATGTTATGTTATGTTATGTTACGCTATATTACGCTACGCTACATTGTTACGTTAAGATAAACATGCAGAATGAGGCCATTCTAGGCCTCGTGCTTCTGATCTAACAGCATCTTACACTTTCCCCATAAGAGCGAAGGGATGGGAACAGTTTGCCTCAGGGTTACCTTTCATCATCTGCCACCGGTGAAACGCACGATCACACAATATATACAGTACAGACAGTACACACACACACATGTACACACACACACAGGCACACACACACACACAGACGCACACACACATATACATGCACGCACCCATACACACACAAACACAGACGCAAACACATACACACATAGACATACATACACACACACACACACACATAGACATACACACACTCACACACATACACACATAGACATACACACACACACACACACACACACACAGTCATGTTGATGAGGCCTCTTTACCTTTCACATCAAAGCTAGCTCTTCATAGCCAATCAGAGGCTTGCATCCTCCGTGTCTCCGTGGCAGCCTAACTCCAGAGCCATGTTTCCGGCGTTTGCCCGCAAGGTCGACTCGCTTGGGAGAGCGGTTTTCAAATATGTATAAATCTGCTTTAGCTTTCACTCGATATATTTAACCTTCAGGTGAGGAGAACAGATGGCTCCTGTTCCCCAGCGTTGATCATCGGTCTGCAGTAACGGGCTGCTTGTTCTGTGCAGAACCGCCGCTGCTCCCCTGCTGTTCCAGTGGTTTCTCCCCCTCTGTTCACCTGTGTCCTCTTCCGCTAAGTTCTTGTCCAATTCTGCCGTAAATCCAGGTATCCTGGGTTTGTTTTAGCCCCTCAGTGCCATTTGAGTAGGGTTTTCTGCCACATTAGTTAACATACACACACGCGCACACACGCACACACACACACGCGCACACACACGCGCACACACACACACATGCTGTAGATTCATGGCCTGATTACGACTTCCTGGTTAGTTCAGGTTCCTTTCAGGTCGCTGCGGTAGTCTGCTCCCACACTCCGCTCTACCAGTGCAGGTAGAGGAAATGTTGTCTGACAGACCGAAACCAGAAGTGATTTAGAATGGGAATTTATTGCATATCAGTCACAGGGCATAACCTGTTTTCAAAATAACAGAAATCTATATCTATATCATGCTGAATGTTATGTCCCAGCATTTCTCATAAAATTCTAAATGCAGTATGAATCGTTTTTGCACACGTCTGTGAGCAGAACACCCAGACTGGGATTTTATCTCCTTTGAATGACAGCTAGTCGATTAACCCTTCGAAGACTAGGTTTTTCTAAAATAAATAAATACATTTCATATTTTTTCAAAATTATAAGTCTGTGTTCTAGAACTCTGTGGTGGTCGCATCAGCATTAGAACGTTCGGTTAAGAACATTCTCACGGCGTGTTTGTGATCTCGCACCTTGCGGGGTTAAAGTAGCGCTTTCAGACCCATTCGCTGAAATAATCGCAGCACAATAGGACAGATCAGCGACCGCGGAGAGGAAGACCATTCCTTTCTGCATTTCCTCTCTAAATTGCATAATAGAAAATTCATTCTTTCCTAAATTGACCTTCATTATTCAAATCCCTTCCCATGCACAAGAGCCACCATTTAAGCTATGATAGCCAATTTGTCTTGCCCCCTTTCTAGCTAACTCTTTTACGCAGGTCGCCAGGTAATTACAGTATTGCTTGACCAATGACACAGACAAATCTATTTTACAAAGCTGGTGATAATTACTGCTAATTAAAAGCTTGTGCAAACTTTTTCTTTTTTTTTTAGAAAATGTTTGCACATGCAAACGTACCCACTCTCTGTGCCTCTGTGGTCCACATACTACACAATACATGCAGCACTTACTCTGCAACCTCAGCCGCCTCCTGTTGACACTGAGGGATCAATGCAGCACACGTTATTTATAACACCTCTACAGACCTGTTCCCTGCCCTCCAGACCAGACGATCACATTTACTGCGAGCTGCTCGATGCGGTATTGAAATTACACCTAATTACTGTGGGCCAGTCCAGGGACCATAAGGCCCGACTGTGAAGGATCATGGGAAAATGGCGGCTTAGGGTTGTAGATAGAAATTGATCTGAAGCTTGGGGGGGGGGGGGGGGGGGGGGGGGGGATGGGAGAATAATGGGAGGGATATAAGACTGGCCATGCCTAAGAGGTTATGCCAGGGACAGAGCTTGAGAAATAATTGCACTGTTTACTTATGCGCTGTGCGTCACCTCCTTGAGAAGTAAGAGGCCGTCCCCTTTAGAGTGGCTTTACTGCTGAACGACTGCGTGAGATGAGACTAAAGTTGAGGCACTTCATTAGTTTGTGTTTCCCTCTGCTCTCCTCTCCGCTCCGCTCCTCTCCCCCGTTTGATGAGCCGCAGTTTTAGGTCACCTTGCGCTGTGATTTGGATCATTATCAGGCCGAGGAGAGGAATCTCGCTCACTTCTCTGCTCTCTGTTCTCTCTTTCTTCTTTTCTTTCTCTCTGTTTCTCTCAAACGTTTTTAATCAGACCCAGCACGGCTCTCCTTAATAGAAAAATACATTCCTTTCTCAAATCTTTAATTCATAAAGAGAGCGGAAGAAGGCTGGGCCAGCCTTCAAGTCAGACGAGAAGAATGACTCTGTTGCCGTGGCGATGCGTGACCGCGGCGACCACAGGTGGTGGGACGAGTCATCCCCTGCGTGAACATAACAATGAGCATTCCGGAACATTCGTTCCGTGTTCAAGGGCGCGCGGTATGGCGGTTTCAGTGCCATTTGTTAACTTCGCACGAATCCAGGGCTAAACCATGATGGACGTTGGCCACAGACCCAGTTACACTCACCAGCTGACACAGATTTTGCTGTTGAATTATAGCTGCTCATTACTTGCTGTGAGAGTTTCTAGGTTTTTTAAATTATGAATTATACATTATATCATGTAATACTCCCCTGTGTTCCTCATAAGGGCATTTTTAAAGAATTTAATTAAAAGCTTGATGCTTTGTTTTGGAAAAAAGCTACCAAGTGGCCTCTGAAACAGCCTTTCTATTTTTCTGTCTCTATCACACACTCACACACACACACACACACACACAG
Organism: Anguilla anguilla; assembly: GCF_013347855.1. Classification (NCBI taxonomy): domain Eukaryota; kingdom Metazoa; phylum Chordata; class Actinopteri; order Anguilliformes; family Anguillidae; genus Anguilla; species Anguilla anguilla. The sequence continues at coordinate 35,787,194 of NC_049216.1, read as the reverse complement.
ACACACACACTCACACACACTCACACACGCACGCACACACACACACACACACACACACACACACACACACTCACACACACTCACACACACACTCACACACACTCACACACACACACACACTCACACAGACACACACAGACACACACACACACACACTCACACACACTCACACACGCACGCACACACACACACACACACTCACACACACACACTCACACACACACTCACACACACACACTCACACACACTCACACACGCACGCACACGCGCACACACACACACACACACACACACACACACACACACACACACACATGCACACACTCACACACACACACACACACACTCACACACACACACACACACACACACACACACAGACACACACACTCACACAGACACACACAGACACACACACACACACTCACACATTCACTCATTTATCCCCCCCCCCAACCCTGTGCCCCCCAACCCTCCTTCCCCTGGCAGGTCAAGTTTTTTGGAGAGGAAACCACGCCTCCAGGGCAGAAATTTAGGCACAACGTTGAGCTGCCGATGACCCTCACTGTTTCAGAGCTGACACCCCCACCCCCCCCCCCTCACCCTCACCCTCACTACGGCTTCTGCAGGTCCTAGCCCAATACAGGACCTGTCCTCCTGTGCCTTCATAGATCACTCTCTCACCCTTTCTCTATTCTCTCCATTCTCTCTTTCCCTTTCTCCCTACATCTCTCTCTCTCTCTCTCCCCCTCTCTCCATTCTCTCTTTCCCTCTCTCCCTCTCTCCCTACATCTCTCTCTCCCTCTCTCCATTCTCTCTTTCTCCCTCTCTCACCTCTCCATGGCAGTGTAGACCTGTCTGCTCCTTGAAGGACTCCACGATGGAAATGTGAAAGTCATCGACACATCAAAGGGAGTGAACAGAGTAAACACTCTGAGAGGGTTTCTGTCAAATCTTTCAGCGAGCATTTCACGTTTTTCTCCTTTCTCATCAAATCACGTCCCCTCTGAAGAGAAAGCCATATCCTCCACTCTCAAATACCCCACGCAAATTGATTCTGCTCTTCAAAATTGTATCTCTAGTACACTTTATTATCTCGGAGTCGTTGTGATTAGCGCTGCAATCAAAGCGTTGTGTTCTGGAGGAAAGAAATTTTAAAAGCGCGCGAGTCCCAAACAAGGTGTTGTCTTCAAAGCAGCCAAGGCCCTCTCCGCCTGAATCAGAGAAATTGCATTAGTGCTGTAATGTGCTTTTCCCCGGGCTAATGCATTTCTGCGTTCTTATCTCGCGTGCTTCATTTCATTTGTCTTCCTTTTTTCTTTCCTTCTTTTTATTCCTTGTCATTGAAGTCTGTGGAGGACATGGGCAAGCATGACTGTTAGCGTACGGCTGCTAGCGTATAGCTGCTAGCGTATGGCTGCTAGCATACAGCTGGTAGCGGACGACTGTTGGCGTACGGCTGCTAGCGGACGGCTGTTAGCGTACGGCTGCTAGCGGATGGCTGTTAGCGTACGGCTGTTAGCGTACGGCTGCTAGCGGATGGCTGTTAGCGTACGGCTGCTAGCGGATGGCTGTTAGCGTACGGCTGTTAGCGTACGGCTGCTAGCGGACGGCTGGTAGCGGACGGCTGTTAGCATACGGCTGCTAGCATACAGCTGGTAGTGGGCGGCTGCTAGCGTACGGCTGCTAGCGGACGGCTGGTAGCGGACGGCTGTTAGCATACGGCTGCTAGCATACAGCTGGTAGTGGGCGGCTGCTAGCGGATGGCTGGTAGCGGACGGCTGTTAGCATACGGCTGCTAGCATACAGCTGGTAGTGGGCGGCTGCTAGCGGATGGCTGCTAGCATACGGCTGCTAGCGTGCGGCTGGTAGCGGACGGCTGGTAGCGGACGGCTGCTAGCGTGCGGCTGCTAGCCGATGGCTGCTAGCGTGCGGCTGCTAGCGGATGGCTGCTAGCTTGCGGCTGCTAGCGGGCGGCTGGTAGCGGACGGCTTTGCAGCGCGATGCCCTGTTCACGTACAGAATGCCAGCCAGCCGTGCGCGGAGGAAGAACGCTGCCCTGTACCAAACCTGGCTAATCTAATTGTCATTGTGGATTTAATGTCTCCTCCATTCTCTCAGTCTGCTTTCATTATCCTCCCCCGAATGCTGTCCAGGGAAGGAAACTGCGCAGACGTTATTATGGAGTCATTTTTAAATGTACACGAGTGTGTGTGTGTGCGCGTGTGCACGCATGTGCGTGTGTGTGCGTGAGTGTATGCGTGTGTGTGTGAATGTATGCGTGAGTGTGTGTGTGTGCGTGTGTGTGTGTGCACATGAATTTGTGTGTAAATCAGTGGCTGTGTTTTTGACAGATTGACTGTGTACATACAGCATTGCTCATAGCCTTATACAATATTAAGGAACAGTATAATAATAATTTTCATAACTCTCGACTGTGGTTGCAGATAGTTGGCCATTCCATATAGAGGTAGGAACTGGACAATTCTCAGTCCAGTCCTGCGTTGCGCACCAAGTTTAAAATGAAGAACGCGAAAGTGTAATCCGGGTCAGAGGAAGCCCAGCTGCTTGAACTGAAACTGTGTACACTGTAGTGCGGTTTTAACTCCAGATTTCGAACCCGACTTCTTGTTGCTGCAATCCATCCTGGCCTATCTGCTTTCTGCCAGCGGATCTCTGAGAATGGGTGGGATCATTTTTCACAGTGGAGACAGTCCGTTAATTGATACGTGTGGCCGAAAGGTGTATTAATTGATTCAGCCACGGGGGGGTAAGATGAGCCACTCTCGAGACCTCTGTGTGCTATAAGGGACCTAGGACGGGGGGGGGGGGGGGCGGGACGGGGGAGTCAACGGAATTTATCGTTCCTGCTGCTGACGGCAAAGCAGAGTGTGTTCCTGATGTGTGTGGGGGGGGGGGGGGTTATGGGAGGAGAAAGGGGTTCCAGAGAGCAGGCTTTTAGGAGACCACCCCCCCAGGACAGGACAGATTTCTCTTCTCTGCCGCCTGGCTGCCTCTCCCCCTGCGACGAGCGGGGAGTGAAGTCAGGTGAACGCTCTGCATGCTAAGCAGGGACTGCGCTCCCCCCCCCCCCGAACCCCCCCCGAACCCCCCGCGCGTCGCCCCTTCCGTTTCCACGGGAACGTAGACACTGTCTGCTCCAGTCAGCTCCCCTCTTCAGGACACGGTTCAGGTGTATGGTGGGGTGGGGTGGGGTGGGGGGGTGGGGGTGCGTTATATGACAGTTCCCTACTGGTCTCCATTCCCACCCCCACCCCCCCCCTTCCCAATCCTACAAAAACAAAAGGATGCGGCTCCGTTGTTCAGGGTGTTTTCATCGTAGTGCCAAATCTTCTGATGTTCTTCACACAGACAGAGCTATTTTCCGCTGCCTTAGCATGCACTGATTCTATTTATTTATTGATTCATTCATTTATTTATTTATTTATCTGTCTATTTATTTATCTATTTATCTATCTGAATAGGAAGTTACTCAGTCTCATCACCAGGGGGAGCAGCAGCGTACTCAGACTCGCTGTGGAGATTGGGGGGGGGGGGCTGAGGGGGAACATGCTGTAATTTCCAGCGGGTTTTTAACGGTGGGATTTGCATGCGCTGCATGCTCCCAATGCGCTGCATGCGCTGCATGCTCCCAATACGCTGCATGCGCTGCATGCTCCCAATGCGCTGCATGCGCTGCATGCTCCCAATGCGCTGCATGCTCCCAATGCGCTGCATGCGCTGCATGCTCCCAATGCGCTGCATGCTCCCAGTCCGGTTCCTTCCTCTTTTTCTCCCCGTAATGAAAGAGGTTCAGAGATCAGTCTGTTTCAGAGCTCCTCTTCTCTCCCCGGGACCTGTTTATCACACAGTTTTAAGTGAATGATTCATACCATGGTCTCTGTGGGATTTTTTTATTTTTATTCAACAGGCTGGACTATTGGGAGAGAGAGGGGGAGGGAGAGGGAGGCAGAGAAGGAGAGGAACAGGGAGAGAGAGGAAGGGAGAGAGAGGAAGGGAGGGAGAGGGAGCGAGAGAGGGAGGGAGAGGAACCGGGAGAGAGGGAGAGGGAGGGAGAGAGGGAGAGAGAGGGAGGGTGGGAGAGGGAGGGAGAGGAACCGGGAGAGAGGGAGAGGGTGGGAGAGAGGGTGGGAGGGAAAGGGAGAGAGGGAGAGGGAGGCAGAGGGAGAGGAACAGGGAGAGAGAGGGAGGTAGAGAGAGAGAGAGGGAGAGAACATTTCGTGTTCTGAAAAGGTGTCACTAGAGAACAGCCTATGCTGTGAAATTCGAACAGCATTTCCTTTAACCCACTGGCCTTAGCTCAGGGAAAGTTACTGCATGAAGGGGTTGTGTGTTCTGGTGCTTCTGTGTGCTCCATATCAACACTGATACTATGGCTGCTCAGTCTCTATATCAACACTGATACTATGGCTTCTCAGGCTCCATATCAACACTGATACTATGGCTGCTCAGTCTCCATATCAACACTGATACTATGGCTTCTCAGGCTCCATATCAACACTGATACTATGGCTGCTCAGTCTCTATATCAACACTGATACTATGGCTGCTCAGTCTCCATATCAACACGGATACTATGGCTGCTCAGTCTCCATATCAACGCTGATACTATGGCTGCTCAGTCTCCATATCAACACTGATACTATGGCTGCTCAGTCTCCATATCAACACTGATACTATGGCTGCTCAGTCTCCATATCAACACGGATACTATGGCTGCTCAGTCATGGTTCAGTTTCAGAAGCATACCCTGCACTGTGTGAAACACAAAGTACAGACTGCAAAGATATAAATATAATATTAAAATAAACATGTAAGTAAAATGTAGACTTTAAGTGTATGTTTATTGCACGTACATACACCATACATACAATGTTTGTGTGTGTGTGCATATATGTGTGTGTGTGTGTATAGTGTGTGTGTATGTGTGTGAGTATAGTGTGTATGTGTGTAGTGTGTGTGTGTGGTGTGTGTGTGTGTATGTGCATGCGTGTGTGTGCATGCATGTGTGTCTGTTTGTGTGTGTGTGTATAGTGTGTGAGTATAGTGTGTATGTGTTTGTGTGTGCGTGGTGTGTGTGTGCATGCGTGTGTGTATGTGTGTCTGTTTGTGTGTGTGTATGTGTGTGTGTAGCGTGTGTGTATGTATATGTGTACACACACAGTACACGCCGTCTGTACTAACTCTGTACTCACCTGTACATGCTGTGTGTATTACAGGCATCTGAAAGGGGAGGGTGAGGGACTCTATTTAGATCTAATGGTGGCCAATTAGGAGCGGAGAGCCTGGCGGTGGGGCGCGGAGTCACATGGTGCGTGGCCGTCATTACTGCAACGAGGAAGCAGATAAAATATGACAAAAATGCAATTAGTGCGACAGAGGAGTCTGCTTAGCTTTACGTGCTCTGACAATAAGTGAGTGCAATAAGAGCGCTGTGGTGAGAGAGCGGGAGAGAGGGCGAGCGGGAGAGAGAGAGCGGAAGAGAGAGAGGGCGAGCGACAGACAGAGAGAGAGAGGGCGAGCGACACAGAGAGGGAGAGCGAGTGAGAGAGAGGGCGAGCGACAGAGGGAGCGGGAGAGAGAGGGCGAGCGACAGAGAGAGGGAGAGGGCGAGCGACAGAGAGAGAGAGAGGGCGAGCGACAGAGAGAGAGAGGGCGAGCGGGAGAGAGAGGAGAGGGTGAGCGAGAGAGAGAGAGAGCGGGAGAGAGAGACAGAGAGAGGGAGAGCGAGTGAGAGAGAGAGAGAGAGGGCGAGCGACAGAGGGAGCGAGAGAGTGGGAGAAAGAGAGAGGGCGAGCGACAGAGAGAGGGAGAAAGGGAGAGCGGGAGAGAGAGAAAGGGTGAGCGGGAGAGAGAGAGAGGGAGAGCGACAGAGAGAGCGGGAGAAAGGGAGAGAGAGAGAGAGAGAGGGAGGGATGCTGACGCACGTTTCCGGCGGGGTGTAATGGCGGCTCGACCGCGGCCCAGCTTCGTTAGCCCCGCTGCTCCCCGCCGCGCTGGAGAAGCCCCGCCCACAGAGAGAGAGAGAGAGAGAACCCTCTCATCCACTTCACCTCACCTGCCCTCGTCATACACACCTGTACTACTCTCTCTGTCCTCACTCAACCCACCCCCACACCTGTACTACTCTCTCTGTCCTCACTCAACCCAGCGTACACACCTGTACTACTCTCTCTGTCCTCACTCAACCCACCGTACACACCTGTACTACTCTCTCTGTCCTCACTCAACCCAGCGTACACACCTGTACTACTCTCTCTGTCCTCACTCAACCCAGCGTACACACCTGTACTACTCTCTCTCTCTCTCCTCACTCAACCCACCGTACACACCTGTTCTACTCTCTCTCTCTCTCCTCACTCAACCCACCCCCACACCTGTACTACTCTCTCTGTCCTCACTCAACCCCCCCACACCTGTACTACTCTCTCTCTCTCTCCTCACTCAACCCAGCGTACACACCTGTACTACTCTCTCTGTCCTCACTCAACCCACCGTACACACCTGTACTACTCTCTCTGTCCTCACTCAACCCAGCGTACACACCTGTACTACTCTCTCTGTCCTCACTCAACCCACCCCCACACCTGTACTACTCTCTCTGTCCTCACTCAACCCACCCCCACACCTGTACTACTCTCTCTGTCCTCACTCAACCCACCCCCACACCTGTACTACTCTCTCTCTCTCTCCTCACTCAACCCACCCCCACACCTGTACTACTCTCTCTGTCCTCACTCAACCCACCCCCACACCTGTACTACTCTCTCTCTCTCTCCTCACTCAACCCACCCCCACACCTGTACTACTCTCTCTGTCCTCACTCAACCCAGCGTACACACCTGTACTACTCTCTCTCCTCACTCAACCCACCCCCACACCTGTACTACTCTCTCTCTCCTCACTCAACCCAGCGTACACACCTGTACTACTCTCTCTGTCCTCACTCAACCCAGCGTACACACCTGTACTACTCTCTCTGTCCTCACTCAACCCACCCCCACACCTGTACTACTCTCTCTGTCCTCACTCAACCCCCCCCCACACCTGTACTACTCTCTCTCTCCTCACTCAACCCACCCCCACACCTGTACTACTCTCTCTCTCCTCACTCAACCCACCCCCACACCTGTACTACTCTCTCTCTCCTCACTCAACCCACCCCCACACCTGTACTACTCTCTCTGTCCTCACTCAACCCACCCCCCACACCTGTACTACTCTCTCTGTCCTCACTCAACCCACCCCCACACCTGTACTACTCTCTCTGTCCTCACTCAACCCACCCCCACACCTGTACTACTCTCTCTGTCCTCACTCAACCCAGCGTACACACCTGTACTACTCTCTCTGTCCTCACTCAACCCAGCGTACACACCTGTACTACTCTCTCTGTCCTCACTCAACCCCCCCACACCTGTACTACTCTCTCTGTCCTCACTCAACCCACCTACTCTCTCTGTCCCCACTCAACCCAGCGTACACACCTGTACTACGCTCTCTGTCCTCACTCAACCCACCTACTCTCTCTGTCCCCACTCAACCCAGCGTACACACCTGTACTACTCTCTCTGTCCTCACTCAACCCCCTGTACACATCTGTTCTACTCTCTCTCTCTCTCCTCACTCAACCCACCGTACACACCTGTTCTACTCTCTCTCTCTCTCCTCACTCAACCCACCCCCACACCTGTACTACTCTCTCTCTCTCTCCTCACTCAAACAGCAAGCCAGCAGAACATTATTCAGCGAAAGAACAGCGATTTGCTCTCTTGTCATTTGACCTGCAGCTGGTGAGGCTTTGAGTGAATATGAGCACAGGTGTGCATGAGTGTTTGCTTCCTTTTATTCTGGTGTCTGTGTGTGTGTGTGTGTGTGTGTGTGTGCGCGCATGTGTGTGTGTGCACGCGCATGTGTGTGTGTGTCTGTATGTATTGGTGAGGACGCAGTGCTGGGGTGTGTGTGTGTTGGTGAGGACGGAGTGCTGGTGTGTGTGTGTGTGTGTGTGTGTGTGTGTATTTGTGAGGAGGGAGTGATGCCCTATTGCTTGCTTGTCTTTGTGGATGTGCATATGTGTCTGACATTAGCCTTCCACTTGGTTTTCAGCTTTGTTTCCAAAAAAAGGGATTGGCCCCATATTTCCCTGCCAGTGTGTGCCCTCAGTGAGAATGACTCAATCCCAGAAACCGAGCGAATGAGCACGCTGCTCTGTGCCGGGTGTGTGAGACCTGGCTTCCCATTGGCTGCTTTTCCAGAGCCCCTCTGAGTGGTGCTGGCTGCTTAGCAACCCCTGCTGATTGACATCCGTTAGCCGCCAGCTTTTCTGGCTGTTATCGCTGCCGTGGCGACGGCTGCATCCCCGTCCTCCTCGCCTGGGACTGTCAAAATAGGCCTGGACGTTTTCCCAATATTTTTGTCTCCATTTGGCTCCCCCGAGGCATCCCCCCCCAGTTCCTCCGAACCACAGCTAGGGACACCCAGCGCAAGGAGGCGGCGGAGAAGCTGATCTCTGGCTGCACCTCCTTTTAACTCCTCGTTGCCGTAGACCCAGCCCCATTAGCACAATCTAATCATGCCAAACGAGGAGGTCCAGGGAAGCGGATTGGGGGGGGGAGGCGGGGGGGGCGGGGGGGGGGGGGGGGGTGGGGGGGGAGAATGAGACTCATGAGGCAATTATCAGACGGCAGAGGAAGTAAGAGGCTGTGAGATTGTAAAGCGCTCTTTGGCATTAGCGGCGGGCTTGTTGTAATGGCCCGGAGCAGGGCTAAAATCAGCTTTCTGCTCTCCGTGCTCGTGTGGGATGTGTCGTGTTCTTAAATGCCCTTCTCCGGCTTCCCCCCGCGCTTTTATCGCCGGTTATTTAGCCCCGCGAGGACGGCGCTCATTAGTTATTCACAGATGTACTTTTTTAATGCTGTTATTAAACATTTACAGCTCGTAATACCACCGTAATAAGAACGACACGCCTCGTTTTCATAAATAGTTATGCCGAATATACTGTCGCCGAGCTGAGGTAATGTAAGGTAATAACGCTTTTATGACCTGTTACGGCAAAGTAAAACAGTTTGTTAATGGTGTCCCTGTGATATGTTGCAATTACTGCCAATTGCTTTTAGAAAGATGCGAAGTTGTTTCAAAAGGAGCTTGATTCAGAACCACACATCAGGGAACAAATCTACATCTTTAACAAGTACACCAGAGCGCCAGCACCTGTCAGTCAACACTGATAGTGGCAGGAGAAGCAATGAAATCACTTAAAATAGGGAGTATTTTTTTTAATTTTTTTTTTATCCACAATTTTAAATGCCCGATTTTAGTGCATATGCTAATTTCTGCATCTTCCCCCTGAAGTGAGCTGGTGTGTTCACTGCACAGCCCACCAGCACAGACAGTGAGTCATAGGAAGACGCTTCATGCCTAGCTTATGCAGGTCAACTGTGGGCATCTATAGGGGTATTATGGGAAATGGAGTTCCTGCCTACTGGAATCTCTTCCTGCCTGGGCAGCAGTCTGGCTGAAGCCGGCACCGGGACGGCCTGGACTTGGTACTGGATTTGAAAGATTTATACGCGGCTCTTCCCCGAGTCCAGCAGATCTGCTAACTGTGAAATGCGAATAACGGGGTTAGAAAACGTAATGCGCTCTTTTCTGAAGATCTGCTTGTCATTTGCAGCGTATGCAGATCGTCTGAACCGAGCTTAGCCGTGCGATTAGGAGCTGTTCGCAGCGAACTTCCCCCCCCCCACAGCCGTTCTGAACCAACCGCTTTTAACGGTCAGACCGCGTAGCGCAGCCTTGCTACCGCTAACGCTGGGGTAAATGCTCAACCCGCCTCTGTGTACCCGTGTGTTAACGTCTGAATGATTTTGGTTTCCAGTCTGCTGGTAATGTAAATGGGGGCTGAGGGGGCTTGTGTGGGGGGGGGGGCGGGGGGGTCACACAAGTTGAGGGACCTCTGATTTGTTTTCGGTGACTGCAGTGCTGCTGGAGGCGTTTACCTTCCTCTCCGGGTGGAGGTTGGGCCCTGGGGAGGGGGGGGGGGGGGGCGTTGGCGGAGACACCCCATGCCCTGTTCTGTGACTCCTGTCGAAAAAGGTAATGGGATAATACAGACATTGGAGGGGGGGAGTGCTCCGTGCTGATTGGTTCAGACAAGGACAGCGGAGATGTTGGGGAGAGTTGGGGGGGGGCAGTGGAAAAGGTAAACGCTGTCGGGGAGAAATGCCGCTCACCCTTGGCCGCGGGGGAATGTGAAGTCAGGCCATTTACAGACGGGTGACTGAGCAGCGGTCTCGGCGGTGCGGGGGGGGGGGGTGGCGGACCTCAGGGGGACCTGCATGGTGTTCACGTGCTTTAGGTCAAGGCTCATGGGACAGGTTCATGTGAGGTTTCAGTGTGCTGTATCTCAATAGACCAGCCTTACTGCACAGTCTCTCAGTGTGCTGTTTCCCAATAGACCAGCCTTACTGCACAGTATCGCTGTGTGCTGTATCTCAATAGACCAGCCTTACTGCACAGTCTCTCAGTGTGCTGTATCTCAATAGACCAGCCTTACTGCACAGTCTCTCAGTGTGCTGTTTCTCAATAGACCAGCCTTACTGCACAGTATCTCTGTGTGCTGTATCTCAATAGACCAGCCTTACTGCACAGTATCTCTGTGCTGTATCTCAGCCATCCAGCACAATCTCTGTGTGCTGTATCTCAATAGACCAGCCTTACTGCACAGTATCTCTGTGTGCTGTATCTCAATAGACCAGCCTTACTGCATAGTATCTCTGTGTGCTGTATCTCAGCCATCCAGCACAATCTCTCAGTATGCTGTGTCTCAGTCATACAGCACAGTCTCTCAGTGTGCTGTATCTCAGTCATACAGCACAGTCTCTCAGTGTGCTGTATCTCAGCCATACAGCACAGTCTCTGTGTGCTGTATCTCAATATACCAGCCTTACTGCACAGTCTCTCAATGTGCTGTGTCTCAGTCATACAGCACAGTCTCTCAGTGTGCTGTATCTCAGCCTTACTGCACAGTCTCTCAGTGTGCTGTATCTCAGCCTTACTGCACAGTCTCTCAGTGTGCTGTGTCTCAGTCATACAGCACAGTCACTCAGTGGTGCTGTGTCTCAGTCATACAGCACAGTCACTCAGTGTGCCGTATCTCTATGGTCCAGCCGTACAGTGCAGTTATGTGCATTATGGTTTAAGGAAATCCAGCCCTCATTCACTCAAAACATTTACAGGATAAAACGAAGGGGGTGAAACAGTTTTTTTGGCATCAGTCAAGCGTTATCACATCCAATTTTTTTTCATCTCTGAGCCAAAAAGTCTTTGTGCTTCATTTGCCAGATGCAACGGCACCATTCCCAAGTTCTCAGAACAAAACGGTTTGATTTTGTGGTAGAAAAGGTGTCGGAAAACAAGCCATCATTCCGTAGTCCACAGCTGTGATTTTCACAAACTCACTTGCGCTGGGCATGTTCGACTGCGTCCTGCTTTTTGCGATCCTCATCTCTCATGCGGTCGAGCACGTCCATCAGGTTTGGTTAACAGTGAACATTTGACCTTGTTTTGATTGGTCCTCCCTTGAGAGCGAAACCATCCTCCTGGATTCAGCTGACATTTGTCCCGAACTTTCAGTTGCATTTGTGTGTTGCCTTTTCTTTCTTTCCTGACTGTAGAGCATTTTGGTTTGGCATCAATGTGTGAGAAGAATATGAACTATGTTACTCATAATTGTATTATCACCTGCCCAGAGCACACACCTGCGTGTTGCACACACATGGGTTTAGAATGCTCTCAGTTCAGTAGTTCAGATTGACATGGGGGAAATGGTTCTTACGCACTGTGTGTGCGTGTGCGTGTGTGTGTGTTTCTGTGTGTGCATACACACCATTTACACAGTACTGTTTAATCCTGGGTGTAGTGCGTTCTGCTGCTCGCTGATTGGTGGTCCTCCTCTTGTGAGTCATCAGCACTGCAGGTAGGGTTGCCAGGTGGCTGGTTTTCAGTCGGAATGTGTGCAACGGCACCCCCTTCCCTCGGGCTGCCACGGGTCCCAACCGCCACCCCCCAGCCCCCCCCTCCCCCCCTTTCGTGGTACAGCTCTGAGCCGCGCACATTGTCCGGTTCTGACAGCTTCTGAAATCTGGGCCCCCGAACAGAAGCAGCAGCTTTAGAGTCTGTGTGCCTGCCGGCCGCGGGGAGCTGGAATTTGACTTCTGTTCGGAATCGATTTCCCCGGACGGTCGTCCGTGTCCAGAGAGCGGAGGAAAGCGGCTTTGTTCTGCGATGCTGGCATTTTGGAGAGTGCCCTGATCTTTCCAGGGTCTGGCGTTCGCTCGGCCCCTCGGTGAAAGCCCGTCCGACAGAGCCGCCCGACTCGGAGTCCAAACGTGCGTCTGATTTACCCAGACTGATGGAAAACACCCGCGCGCGTCTCCTTCTGCAAATAACCACGCGGTCGCGTCGGCACTCCTGCGCCTGGAATAGACAGGCTCTGAAGTGAGGTCTCATACTGGAACTCTCTGAAAAGTGTGCGTGCGTGCGTGCGGCCTAAGCCCCAATATGTAGGCTAGCGTCGTGTTTACACTGCGGTGCGCACAGTGCATGCACAGCGCAACCAGGAAACATGGACAGGTGGCAGGAGACACCGTGCATGGACGTGGTTTTGTGTTCACAGAGAATATGGCCACCACGTGTTTCTACAGAAGACGTTGTCATACGCAGCAGTTTCTCACGGATATCTAGCGGGTATCTGACCTGAGGCGTTCTGCAACAATGAGACCAGAATTAACTGCAAATCACATTCCTAGAAATCTCTCACCTACCAATCGGTGTTAAGTGGTTTTTTTTTTTTTAATTTGTTCTTTAACTTCTTTCTTTTTTTTTTTTTTAAAAAGCACAGTTTTCACTCGGTGTAATTTGGCAGAGAGAAGGGATTGGATGCAGGATCCGTCCGCTGCCTTTCCCAGCGCTGAGGAGGACGGGCGCTCAGTGGGTTCAGACGGCAAACGATTTTCCATCCCGCCAATTTCGCTTTTCGTTTCGCCGTCGGCTGCCGCCGCCGCCGCCGCCGTCTGCGCGGTGTTTGCAGGGTGGGTGGTCCGCTCGGGTCGGGTTTCATCGAGTTTGTGACTGGAAGTTTGCCGAGCGGCGTGACTTAAAGGCTCTCTGGCAGGGAAAAGAAGACATCGCGAGACAGACATGCCTCTTCAGCCGCTGGCTTCATTCGATCAGCGTTATTAACTGCGCATGAAGACGGGCGATGGCTGTTTTCCTCGCTGCGATTTCGCGTTTCTGAGCACGTCTGACCCCCTCTCCGCCGCTGCAGAAACACTCAGCCCGCTGCATCTTATTCCCTCACATGTCTTTCTTTAGAAGTCACATTTTTCTGAGATATTTCAAGTTTAAGAAAACAAAGACACAAGGACTGTTGACAGAAGGGAAGGGTACAAACTGGGGGGGGGGGGGGGGAGCAACACTTACACACCTGACGCCTCACTGCAGACAGAATATGCACCAGTGCTATGCTGTACAGCAGACATCCCAGCATCACACCCATGGATGAAATGTGTGTGTGTGTGTGAGTGTTTGTGTGTATGTGCGTGCACGTGTGTGTAGTACGTATGGGTGTATGTGTGTGAGTGAGTGTGTATGTGTCTGTGTGAGTGTTTGTGTGTGTGTGTGTGCACGGGTGTGTGTGTGTGTGTGCGTACACGTATGTGTAGTACGTATGGGTGTGTGTGTGTGTGTGTATGTGTGTGTGTGTGTGTGCGTAGTAGGTATGGGTGTGTGTGTGTGTGTGTGTGTGTGTGTGTGTGTATATGTGTGTGTGTGTGTGCGTAGTACGTATGGGTGTGTGTGAGTTGAGTGTGTGTGTGTGTGTGTGTGCGTAGTACGTATGGGTGTGTGTGTGTGTATGTGTGTGTGTGCGTAGTACGTATGGGTGTGTGTGTGTGTGCGTAGTACGTATGGGTGTGTGTGAGTTGAGTGTGTGTGTGTGTGTGTGTAGCAGCAGGACCGCAGGGAGAGGGGGTGAAACGGCTCGATAACCCAATAAAACGGGGAATAAAGTGGATTGAGCCTGTCTGCAGCAATCTGCCCCGGCCTCACACTCCCAGGCTGGGCTCGATGACGGTGTCCGCTTCGCCATTCCATTCTGCTCCCCGTCTGGAGAGCGCACCTCCGCTGTCCCCCCCCAGATCCCCCCCCACTGCTGTCTGTAATCCACATGCAGATCATCCCACTGCTGTCTGTAATCCACATGCAGATCATCCCACTGCTGTCTGTAATCCACATGTAGATCCCCTCCCCCCCCACTGCTGTCTGTAATCCATATGCAGAATCCCCCCCCCCCACTGCTGTCTGTAATCCATATGCAGAATCCCCCCCCCCCCACTGCTGTCTGTAATCCACATGCAGATCATCCCACTGCTGTCTGTAATCCACATGCAGATCATCCCACTGCTGTCTGTAATCCATATGTAGATCCCCCCCCACTGCTGTCTGTAATCCACATGCAGATCCCCTCCCCCCCCACTGCTGTCTGTAATCCATATGCAGAATCCCCCCCCACTGCTGTCTGTAATCCATATGCAGAATCCCCCCCCCCCCCACTGCTGTCTGTAATCCATATGCAGAATCCCCCCCCCCCGAATCTCCCCGTTCACCTCCAGTTCTGTGCATCAGCATTACTTTGCTGCCGCCTCCCCCCCCCCCTCGAGTTCTGCCAGCGCCTTGTTGTGCTGCTTTGTGAGTTTGTTTGACACATTTTAATTGCATTTGTCACCATTTGTTAATTATCACATGGCTGATTCCCCACCCCCCACTCCCCCCCCCCCACACCTCGTTCTCCTCTGTGTCATGTTTCTATTCCCCAGTCAAATATGTTTTCCATCAATCCCTTCCTGCGAGGCGTCAGGCAGTCAGGCCGCCATTCGATTGGTTCCATGCTTTGGCGATGAACCCCAAAAGTGGGCGGAGCTCATACGTGACATCAGAGCCTCAAAAACCTCAAATCAATAATCCTCTTTTATTTTTCCGTCTCTTGATTGGTTTGACATGTAGATGATTGACAGCCCATGATAGCTCCTCCTATTACAGGGTTGGTGACGCCTCTAGTCTCTGCTGATGATCTGTTTTCATAAACCTCTCAGATTTCTGTTAAATGTATCTTTATACATTGCCGCTACTCTTTGTTCTGCTTTTTGTTTTGTTCTGCAGGTGTGGAAGTGGAGACACTCGTGCCGGGCTCCTGTCTGGGAAAGAGTGCAGTAGGCCAGCTCGTCATGCACGCTTCCGCGACGGAAACGTCACATCCCTGCTCAGCAAGTCTGATATCTTCTGCCATCTGATACAGGTAGGCCTTGTCAGAGCGATGCAGTCTGTACTCTCGTATTGTTTAGGTCCATCCATTTAAATGACTATTCGCCTCTTTTCTTTGCCCAAAACTAGTTAGCTTTAATAAGGGGCATACTGTCAGGTTCGTTGTGACTTAATTCCAGAATATTTAATGCAGAATTTGAATAAATTTTCCCAAAAATATATTTTCCTTCAACGCATTCTCACTTGGAAAAACTGGTTTATACTTCACACTTAATAACGAAAGTTAAGACAAGCAAATGACCCAAAGACTTTGTTTATTAGCCTGGAACCTTGAACGGTAGTAGTTAGCATGCAATACATGCATATTCAAGTGTCCCTGTATCATCTGAGTTTGTGCATTAGCCTGTTCAAATGTCCATTAAACGCAATAATGTGAGGTGCATCAGTATTCTTACTGGTGCCAGTATTGCTATCAAATGTCAGTGGTTGATTTGTTTTTGTTATGTGTTGGGTATGAGACAGCCATAATGTGAACTACATTAAAAAGCAATTCAAATAGAGAATAGATTTCAGGGAGTCAATCGGCAAAGGTTTTATGTCAAAAACAAGAGTAGTTCGCATTAGAATTTTTTCCTGCACTCTTTGTACATGTACATGACCTGCCCTGACTTTGAGAAGTATGATAAATCTAATATGTTTCCACATGTAGAAAGTATATAATAATATAATATAATATAATATAATATAATATAATATAATATAATATAATATAATTTAATATAATATAATATAATATAATATAATATTGGGGCGGCACAGTCGTGTAGTGGCACTTCACAGCAAGCAGGTTTTGGGTTCGAATCCCAGGCTTTCTGTGTGGAGTTTGCATGTTCTCCCCGTGTCTGCGTGGGTGTCCTCCAGGTACTCCTGCCTCTCGCCCAATGCATGCTGGGATAGGCTCCAGCACCCCCCGCAACCCTACCCAGGATAAGCGAGTATAGATAATGGATGTAATGTAATATAGTAGGGCTGTAAACTGGGAGAATGAAGCAGAGAATGGGTTTGTGTTTCCGATTCCTTCAGCGTTTATTTACAATCCAGAGAAGACACATTGAGGGACCAGAGCCCTTTTCTCCAGTGTGTCGAGTTTACAAATTAAAAGATAAGAATCTAATTAAAACAAGCAAATATGCAGACAGAAAATAACCAAAAACATGAGTTTCATAGAACATCAAAGACTAGAATCAGGCATAGGCAGAATATAAATGAAAAGGCATCATCTCTAAGAACATTCACGACTGAAGCTAATCAGGCCAGTTATGAGTTTCTCTAAAACTAGAAAAACAGTCACAGTCACCAGAATATCAAGCTTAAAGGTTTGTTGCAACTTATTCCAGGTGAATGGAGCGCTATCTTACCCAGGTATGTTGTTTACCTTTGGACTCTGTGATTTTACCAATGCTGGGAGATTTCTGTGTGAAGTTTGTGTGTTCTCCCCGTGTCCGCGTGGGGTTCCTCCGGGTACTCCGGTTTCCTCCCACAGCCCAAAGACATGCAGGTAGGTTGATTGGAGACGCTAAATTGCCCCAAAGGTATGAGTGTGAGAGTGAATGGTGTGTGTGCTCTGCAATGGACTGGTGACCTGCCCCCCAGGGTGTATTCCTGCCTCTAGCACAGTGCACTCTGGGATAGGCTCCAGCACCTGTCATGTCCCTGCCCAAGAATAAGCATGTATAGACAATGGATGAATGGATGTGATGGGATATCTGCCAGGATGGAGAAACAGGAATACTATCTGGGGTGATGCAATGGAGACTGCTCTGCACCCAACTGAAAATAGCTTTGTTGCGTTCTTGTTTATTTATTTATTTATTGTTTTAGTTTTGTTTTGTTTTTGTTTTTTTCATTGGCCTGGTTGTGGGATTTGAATACCAAGACTGTGGATAGAAGGTTATATTAAATTTTATTACATTCATTTAGTGGACCCTCTTATCCAGAGAGACTTACAATGCAGGCTAAACATGAGTGCATTCAGCAGATTTATACCAGTAATTAGGCCAGACCTGGCTAGCAACACTCCCAACCAGACAGTATATATGCAACAGCACTGAAGTGCTAATGCAAATTAGCTATGCTAATAAGAACCGAAGTACAGATTCCTACAGCTTACATCCATTACAAGACTGAAGGGAAAAAAAGCGATGTTTTCTTTTTAGGGCTGGGGTAACAGAGAAATTGATGGGGCCACTCATGTCTTGTCAGACATTCACACACACACACACACACACACACACACACAGTCAGCGTGTCAGGGTATACTAACTTTAAATGTAAATGAATTCATGTTTTGCATTTGTTTGATTTATATTTGCGGGCACTCCCCCTCTCTCTGGACGACGATCAGAAGAAATATTCTGAGATCGTTTTCAGTAACTACATTTTGAGAATTAAATGGAAAATCACAACTCCAGCCTGCAGTAAACCGAGTATTGACTTGGAGACCATTTCCAGCGCCTCTGTGCTTTTCTGAGGACGCAGTGCTATTTCTGTATCAGAAATCATGGCACGGTTAGGACTGCGGTCACCTTTTTGCGTTGCAAGTTTCCCTGCAAAGTGTGCAGTATAATAATCTGAGTTTGCTAATGCTCTCAAAATGAAAATAATGGATTCTCCCTTTGCGCCTGTCTGACTTGAACTCAATATTTTCCTAGTTTTACTTAACAACTGAGACGACCATAACATCGGGGAACATTGTGATTTATTAGCATGGCTAATAATGCAGCCTGGCGAAGCGATCTATAAAAATCAGCAGCCCGCGAACGTGCAGCGGGGGAGCCGCGCGGGCAGAGTCGACGGCGGTAAGTCCTGTTTGTTTATCCGGAACCTTCCGACGAGGAGCCGGCTGTCTGCGGCGCCCCTCCTGAGCTGGCGTTTGAGTCCTGGAGAGACCCGTGACCAGGATGAGGGCCCATTAGCGAACTCATCTGTGGGAGCACGTCCCGCCGTTAATGAAGAGCGTAAATGTAAAACTCCGCCCGCGTGCTAATTAGCGGCGAGCCGCGCCGGTTAGCCTATCTGAGCGCGCCCGCGTGCCGACGCCCAGCCGGGGGCGCTCTCAGGCACATTAACCTTAATTGACGAGCTTTGGCAATTTGTCAAGCGCGGTGGAAATTGCGCTGGGGCCTGTTTTTTGTGCTCCATTTTGCGTGCGTCAGTTTGATGGAACGTTCAAATGTAATTGCGCCTGAGTGCTTGCTTACTCTGATTCAGAATCCTAAATGGCAGGCGTTTCTCAGAAAGACGCGCACGGGTGACGTGGGTAACGGTGGGGATCTGTCGCTGTTCCAGCAGGGCTCGCGAGGGTCGACGTGGGCCCAGGCTCCGTGAGTTGCCACTCTTATTCGCCCTTCCTGGATAAATGCCCCAGGCACCCCCTGGTTACTGTTTGTGGCTAGTGAGCGCCTGGCTCATCGGCATTGGCTGTCGTCCTCTGCAGTGCTATCTGGTCTGTAGGGGGGGAAATGCACGGTTCACTGGCGCTAGGATGGCTGCACACGCTCCATCTGCAGTGCTCCTCGCAGACGGGAGAGTGGAGAGAAGATGCGGGGGAGATGGCATTTGGAAAAAATACAATTTTCCTTAAATGTGCTCCTGCGCTACTATATTTTCGCAGCGCGTAGGTCAGGTGTGATTGCGGTCCTGTTTCCTGCGTGGGGAGTTCCTGTCTCCCACTGAAACCTCATTACTGCACATGGACTTCCTGTCAGCTCCTGTAATAACAGTGCTGTCCATGTGTCCCTATAAACTGTCTTCCTCAGCAGCCCCACGTCATGGTGAATGCTGATGACACGCGCGCCAGGCCACGAAGCGTGTGTGTGCCTTTGGTAGCACCAGAACCGCTCCGGAACCTCGCTAGAACCGCAGCTGATTCGTGCCAGATCTGAGCCAGATCCGAGCCTGAACCGTGCCAGATCCGTGCCAGATCCGAGCCAGATCCAAGCCAGATCCGTGCCTGAACCGTGCCAGATCCGTGCCAGATCCGAGCCAGATCCATGCCAGATCCGTGCCAGATCCGAGCCAGATCCGTGCCAGATCCGAGCCAGATCCGAGCCAGATCCGTGCCAGATCCATGCCTGAACCGTGACGGATCTCAGGCTGGAGGTCACGCCCCGTGCTCTCCGTGGCGTAGCCGTCATCATGACGGTTTGGAGCACTGAGCTCCATCTGCGCCGCGTCGGGTCGGAGGCCCGCGTTTCCCTGGGTTACGGAGCGATGGCCTGGATCGGGGGGGGGGGGGGGGCGCCGTGGTGAAGCCGCAGATTACCGCCCGCCTGGCTAATGCTCTCGCGCGGTTAAACGGGCGCGGCCAGCGGGCTGTGGGGTGGATTAAAATCGCTCACTGGAGGGGGGGTGTGTGAAAGACAGACTCTTGATTGTGTTCCCAGGAAACTAACCTAATTTTAGTTTCTCCATATAATTTTAATTAATTAATTTTAGCTGCAATATTCAGTATGAACTGAATTGTTCCAGTTGTACATTAATACACAGAGGTAAAGTTATTTAATTGACATTCCAAGCAATGAAAAAAAAAAAAATCCGATTAAATGTCATTTAAAGTATGTGTGCATATTGCATGTTCGAGCATGGCACGCACGCAGCTTACGCAAATATAATTAACCCTGGAGGATGAACGCGTGCCCTCGAGACA